>NC_035162.2:14522979-14826056 GCF_001659605.2 Manihot esculenta | reverse complement strand
GGTAATAACTAATGTGTAATGGTGGGATGGTAAGATATTTACTTATAATAATATTTATAATTTTTTATAATTTTACCCTATAATTTAAAAATAGTATTTTTAAAAAATTTTTAATTAATTCTTAAACTTAAAGTATGTTCTTTTAAGTGCTAGAGTTACTTGATGCTTTTAAATTAAAGATATTTTTTGTATTGTCACTACTAGTCTTGGCTCCCAGTCTGAAAATTCTAATTTTACCCCTATGTTTATCATGTGTTATATATATAATAGTGAAAAAAATAAAGTATTATATTTTATTAACTTTATTTTATAATTTTAATTCAAAGAAAAATATACTTGTTTTAATTCAGTATTCAGATAAAGAATGACTAATTTTATTGAAATTCAGTTTGTTAGTTATCATTATATTATATAAAAATAATAAAATTACATTAAAAAAATATTAAATCAGGAGCTTATTAGAAATAAAATAAAATTAAAAAAATAAAATTATATAAATTTTTTAATAAGTATCAATAAATAGGGTCAGCATTCAATCGGTTAGCTTTAAAATCGAATCGAATCGAATAAATCGAAAATTGAAAATTTATATTTATAAAAACCAAATTGATTTTGATCAGAAATTAAATCGAATCGAACCGGTCTGATTCAATTTGATTTGATCGATTTAAATTTTTAATAAATTTTTTATTTTTTACACTCTATTTTTAATATTTTAAAATTTAATTAAAATATTTTAATTTTAATATGATCCGATCTCTCTATATTATTGAAAACAATATATTATTATTACTAATCGATTCGGTTCGATTTTTTAATTTTTTAATTAAAATCAAATCGAATTGAAAAAATTGAAATTTTTAAAATTAAAAACTGAATTTAAACGAATAAAAAATCAAACTGAATTTTTAAATTAATTTAATTTCATTAATTTTTTTAATTTAAATTAAATACTGTTGATTTTAGATAAATTTTTATATGCTAAATTTATGTATAAAAATATAGTGATGTAATTAAAAATAAAATAAAATTAAAGAAAATTAAGCTCACTCAGTATAATAAATATTAAAATTAATTAAAAAAATTTACTGCTATATTAACTAATATATTACAGTTAGTAATAATATATAAAAATTATATTAACAATAAAAATTTGGCATTAAAAAAAAATTCATACTCGCAAGCCACGTCAGCCGATAAGGCTGAATAATTGGGAGAAAGCTTGTATCGGAATTTTACTCTTTTATCATCGTTCATTCGTCGCCACTTAATTTTGGGACTTCTGGTGAATAATTCGCTTTTCTTTTTTCCTCCTTTAGTCTTTATTCCTTTCGTAGCACTCACTCAATTTCAAGATTTTATTTTATTTTATTTCTTTTCTTTTTACACTTTTTATTAATTTTTATAAATATATTAATTCATCTCAATGTCTTTAAGATTAAATTTTTAATTAATAATAAAATCTAATATTTCACATAATTTTATTTTATTTTATTTAATCAACCGGAATTTTCTCTAAAAAATTAATTATGTGGAAATAATTTAAAAGTGAAAAAAGAGCGAGATTATTTGATTTTTTTTTTCAACGTGCAAATTTAAAAGATGTTGATGTTTTTGAAAATGGTGAAAAAAAAAAAAACAGAAGAGAGAATATGAGCTTGTGAATGATAAAAATCAATAAGGAATCGAAATAATAATGGTATAGGGGTGAGCATTCGGTCGGTTCGGTTTAAAATGGAATCGAACTGAATAAACTGAAAACCGAAATTTTAGTATTTATGAAAACCGAACCGAATCGATTTTGGTCAAAAACTGAATCGAATCAATCCGGTCTGATTCGGTTCGATTCGATTCGGTTTGATCGGTTTCGATTTTTAATTATTTTTTTATTTTTTACACTTTATTTTTAATATTTTAAAATTTAATTAAAATATTTTAATCTTAATATGATTTAATTTCTCTATATTATTAAAAAAATATATTATTATCACTAATCGGTTCGGTTTGGTTTTTTCGGTTTTTTTCTGATCAAAATCAAACCGAATCAAAATAACCGAAATTTTTGAAATTAAAAACCGAACCGAACTGAAATGTATAAAAAATCGAACTAAATTTTTAAATCGGTTCGATTCGGTCGATTTTTTCGATTTGAACCGAGTACACAATTTTTTTTGTTTTTTTATTGAAGGCGAAAGTTGAAAACTATTGAAAATGAAAATGGAATATTTATTATCTATAAAAATATTATTTAATTTTTATAAATGTTTAAATTTTTTAATTTAAATAATTTAACTAGTTACCTATTAAATTTATTTTTTTAAGATTTAGAATGTATTTTTTCTTTAAATTTAAACAATCTGTGAATGTCATTCAATAATCTAAATAGTATCCATACGATTCTTTTATTAAAAATTTAATTTAATTTTTTAAAATTTAAATAGTTTAATATATTATTTTTATCAGTAAAAAGGTTAAATTTATTCTAAATTAAACATATTAAATTTTATTTTTTATTTAAAAATATTCTTAAACTATCATTAAAAGTTAAATATATCTAAATAAAGTCAAATCAATTGAGTAGATCGTGGCTCAAACTTTTTAATAATTTTTTACATTTCTTTTATAATTTAGAGGTAAATTTAATTTTTTTTTAATTTATTTTTATCTCATAAATAAAGTTAAACAAAAAATAATTATTATTTTTTAATAATAAGAATGGCGTATAGAAATAAATTAAATAATTAGTAAATAAATTATTTTATAAATATTTTGAAAATAAAATTTTAAGTAAAATATTTACAATTAAAATCTTAAAAATTAAAAATAAAAACACATGAGTGAGGATGATTATCGTAAAAATAATATTAAGAGTTTGGAGGGTTTTATGTAGGAGAGAATCATGATTAGATCTTTTAAGTTTTTAGAACATTCATCCTACTTCTTTATTATTTTTAATTCATAAATTTTATTTTTAATTTTTAAAATTTAACTTAAATATCTTAATTTTTTTTATTTTTAAATATTATTCACTCATTATTTAATTTATTTTTATATAATTACTTTTACTATTAAAAAGTGAAATTCAAAATGGTTGGATTATAAGTTGAATTTTTTAATATATTGGGCCTTTGCTTAACCTGCCTATTTGAACCTGTGATATTGTACTGGGCCCAACTTTTTCTCAATACAATTAAGTCCATCTTTCAAAGAAAAAAAAAAAATCCTCGGGCTAGAAAGTTTTTTCTATTTACCCTTTTAATTCTATATCTATACTATATAGGATAAACCGCAATTTAGTCCCTTTAGTTTAGTGAAATATAATCTTTCATCCCTCTATTTTAAAAAATCGTCAATTTAATCCTTCACATTTAAAAAAACTGCAAAATAGTTTCTACCGTCAAATTTTCAGTTAACATTCCGTTTATTTTAATAAAAATGACTAAACTACCCTTTAAGTAAAAAAAAACCAATCAAACAGTATTCACTCCATCCCAACACAGAAGAAGTATAAGGAGGAGGAGGAAGAGGAGGATGAGAAAGGATTGGGAAAAGAAGGAGGAGGAGGAGGATGAGGAGAAAAGGAAGAAGAGGATCGGACGGAGGAGGAGGAGGAGGAGGAGGAGGAGGAGGAGGAGGAGGAGGAGAAGGAGGAGAAAGGATCGGGAAAAGAAGGAGAAGGAGAAGAAGAAAAAGAAGAAGAAGGAGGAGGAGGAGGAGGAGGAGGAGGAGAAAAGGAAGAAGAGGATCAGGAAAAGAAGGAGAAGGATGAGGAAAAAAGGGTAGTTTAGTCATTTTTATTAAAATAAATGGAAGGTTAACTGAAAATTTGATGGTAGGAACTATTTTGTAATTTTTTTAAATGTGAAGGATTAAATTGATAATTTTTTAAAACAGAGGGATGAAAGATTATATTTCACTAAACCAGAGGGACTAAATTGCAGTTTATCCTACTATATATAATTATACTTTGTGGGAAGATATTTGATAATTACAATTTTAATTTTAGTTTAATTATTTAATTATATTAATATTTTATTTAAATTTAAATTAAATAAATTCGAATTTAAAAATATAAAAAATTAGTATCTTTATTTAATTGAGTTTTTTATTTGAATTTAAATTTCATTTGATTAATTGATAAGATTTTATTATTATTATTTTTGAAATTTAAACTATGAGCAAAAATTTTATTTTAGTTAAATTAATTTCCTATTTTAACTTTACATTCTAAACTTCGTGATAGATATAATTTTATTATAAATTTTAAGTCAATTATAGTTATAGGTTTGAGATTAAAAATATTAGAATTAAAGTTTTAGTTAATTTTTATTATTATAATTCAAATTGAAAACACTAATAATTTGTTTGGAATGCACAATAAATTATTTTTCTTAAGTTTTTATATTTGATAAAATTAATAATGTGAAAATTCAATTTTTTTTATTTTAAATTAAAATTAAATTTTACCAAAATTATTAGGATTTTATAATAAATAATTTCACTTAAAATTATTTATATCAATTAGCTTTTTGGAAAATTTTTTTCTTTTATTTTTTAATTTTAAATTTATTTCTTATTTTTAATTAATAATTACTATTTATAAAAAATAATTTAATTTAATTTTGACTATTAATACTTGATATATGTGTAATTAATATTAAGAAATTTATTATATTATTTTGTTAATTAAAAAAATATATTTTTTATATTTTTAATAGTAAAAAATTATATAAAATTTAGATTTTAAATATCATAAAAATAATAATAATAATTTTTAAATGAATGTGATAAAAATGATTGTTATTTATATATTTATATTTAATTTAAAAATAATAAGAATAATGAATAAATTAAATTAATTTAAATTTATTATTAATTTATCTAATATAAAGAGTTTAATTGATTTAAATTGATATGAGTAAATAAATTTTTTTATGAATAAAAATAAATTAAAATTTATTATTTTTTTAGAAAAAAATGCATGCCAAATAAAGGTTAAATATTATCGTAAATTGTTAAGTAATGTTTATAATAAAATATAGTAGTCGGCTGTTAATCCCTCAAGTCTCAAGAAAATTATATTTTAGAACCTTTAAACGTCAAATAATTTTCTTTTTAGTTGTATAATTTTTTTATTATTAAGTTGATTTTATTTTTATTTAATATTTATGCAATTTTAAAAAATTATAATTTTTGAATTTAAAACATATAAATTTTTATTTAAGATAAATATTAAAAAAAATAAAGGATAAGTTTTTTTTTTTAATTTAAAATTGAAAACTTTTGTACATATGAAAGATAGTAAAATTTTATTTTATAATTATACATATATTTGATGCAATAGTTAATAGATTAAAGTTAAACTATATTTTCTTTAATATTTTATGAGGTTTATTATATATTAAAAATTAAAAATTTAATTTTTATTAATTAATTTATAGTGTGATATTATAATCTCTTAATATAATTATTTTATATATTGAATTTCATTATAATATATTGCATTTTATTTTAACTTTATAACAAATAATATAAAAATAAGCTACCTTTACTGTGAAAAAGAATTTATTATATCTTCATATATTTATTATATCATATGATTATAATATTTTATTTTCTATTAATTGATATATATATATATATATATTACTTTTATATTTATTTTATTTTTTTATTCTAAATAAAGTTAAATTGTATTTCTTAGAAATTGTATTTTTTTTTCAAAATATAGTTTAAAATTGTTTATTAAAAATTAATATATTTACAATATTAAAAAATAAATTAAATATTTTAATAAATATAAAAATAATGCACGTTTAATAAAACTAGTGTATATCTAAATATCTTGTGTTGATGTATATTTTATTTTTTAATTTATATTTAAATGTTATTTGTGAGAAGAATAAAAAAAGAAAAATATGATTCGTTCAATTTTTTAAAAATAAAATTCCTTTTTAACATGGATTTTAAAATAAAATAAAGAAATAAAGGATAAATAGGCATCCCAATCCCAATTCAAAAGGAATATATAAAGAATATTTGGGTCCCAAATATACAAAATCACACACAAAGTCTCCCCCTCTCTCTCTTCTATCTCCAATCCAATTAGGCGATGGGATTCTCGATCCGACGATTCTCCATCAGCCCAGCCCCAGCATGGAAAATGAAAACTTCCCTTAATAAATAAGCCCACGGCCCCACACTCAGCTGTCCATTCTTGAATTCATCTCTCTCTCTCTCTCTCACACTGTGCACAAACCCAGAAAACCAGAGAACCACGAGCAAACCAAAGCTAAGATGCAGATCTTCGTCAAGACCCTCACTGGTAAGACCATCACTCTCGAGGTCGAGAGCAGCGATACCATCGACAACGTCAAAGCCAAGATTCAGGTACCCATTTTCTCCAATTTTCCCCCTTTTTCCTTCTTTATCCTTATATTTTTCTTTGAGGTTTGCCTTCGTAATTACTTTTACCGATTCTAATGAGTTAATATCTCATGGGTCTAATTTATGTTGTGTTGCTGAGAAATACTGCTCTGAGTATCGTTGAATTTGATTTTCTTTCCTTGTATTGGCAGCTTTGCATAGTTGTTTCAGGCTCATTACCGTCTGAAACATAAATATTAGTATAGTTGAAGTTGAAAATTATTGTCAGTTTCAGCAAATGAATCTCTACCTGTTTGATATTCTAATGATTTTTTATTCTTGGGGCTGTATCTCTTGTTGAGTTGATGAAATCATACATATCTATTTGTGGATTTGCCTTTTCAGGACAAGGAAGGCATTCCTCCTGATCAACAGAGACTGATTTTTGCTGGAAAACAATTGGAAGATGGTAGAACATTGGCTGATTACAACATCCAAAAGGAGTCGACTCTTCACCTGGTTTTGAGGCTTAGGGGAGGAACTATGATCAAAGTGAAGACCCTCACTGGGAAAGAGATTGAAATTGATATAGAACCAACTGATACCATTGATCGGATCAAGGAAAGAGTTGAGGAGAAAGAAGGAATTCCTCCAGTGCAGCAAAGGTAACAATTTGATCTTATTCTTTTTCCTATATTCAAGTCATTTGCATCAACATTATCCCAAGTTTTATCTGTGAATATATAATTTTTAGGAGATAGCCTCCTAACAATCTTGTTGGTGCCAAAGTGTTCTCCAATTGCTTCTCACTTATGCTTCAAGTAGTTCTTGTAAACCATCTGAAATTATTAATTCCCGCATCACATTGGAATCACTGTTCAGTAACCATGGGTATGGCTCTTAGCTATCCCTTCATAGCTAAGAATCAGCCTTATTGGAATCATTTAGGCCATTACAAATGTCAATCAGCAATTTAGAGCCCTGTTAATTTGTAATAGCACTACTTTTACATTAGTTTCTTTCATTGAACTGGTGATGCTTGCATCTGGGGTTTGATGACAAACTATTTGCTGCAGGCTTATTTATGCTGGTAAGCAGCTTGGAGATGACAAGACAGCTCGTGACTACAATATTGAGGGTGGCTCCGTGCTTCATCTTGTGCTTGCTCTCAGAGGTGGCAGTATTTAGATATTGATTTTAGTATCAGGATACATCTAATTGGTGACGTTTTGTTGCAAATTAATACTTAATGGACATATTTTTATTGGGTTGTGGTGTGTGGATAAACATGTTCTGATCAACTCTTATACAGATGGAATTGTGCATTTGTCTTTAACTAAACTATCTTCTGTTGTCAGCTCTTCTGCTGTTATATATCACTGCCTACTTTAGTTGCTACATATATATATTACATGGAGATGCATGCAACATTTTGATATAGAATGAAAGGAAAAGAAAGGAAAGGAAAAATCTGAGAATGAAATTATGAAAGAGAGTTTTCAAATTATCTATTAATTCTCAATTGTCATTATCTGTTACTGATAAATGTTATAAGTGTCTGTTTGGTGTGAGTTGGAAGGCCAAGTCAACTCATGATTAGGGCCGATATCCAAGCCCATTTTCCAATGTCAGAATCTCAGATGCATCATTGGTTAATTTTCTTTTCCTCTTTCTGGGTGCAATTTCATTGGTTTTCTTTCTCAAACATGTCTTCAAATGATTTAAATTATATGATTCTTTTTATGCGTGATTATGTTGAAAACTAGTTATAAAAGGAATGAGTCATAAAAAAAATAGTTACATTCGGTTGATTATAGATTCAAGATGAAAAAATATAGATATTTTAGTTATTTGTAAGATAATTAATGAAAAATTACATTGATAAACCTTCAATTTTACGGCTCAATTGTTGAGTTTTTGAAAATTAAAAGATGTAAAATATTAATTTTAATTCAGATAGGTGAAAATAATTAATCAACAGTTTTATAATTATAAACAAGATTTTCTCTCCCTTCTTGCTTTTATATCTAGTATGGAAAATAGCGACAGGGCACTATTGCAGAAAGGCCTTTTTTTTTTTTTTTTTTTTTTTTTTTCCTCAAAATGATCATTCTACATTGTTTAGATTACTTTGAAAAAACAATTATTAATTTTTGAATTTTTAGTTTTTATATTATTTCTCTATCCAGAGTAATTATGATTCACTTGTTTTTTTTTTACCTTTTAGGAATTTAGCTACCAAATATCTTTAAAACAAAAGGTTTTAGCTTTTAGGTTTTCCTTTTTTTTTTTTTAAAACGCGTTTTACTCATTAAGTATACTGTTTTATGTTATATTTAATTTAGTTGTTGAATGCAACTGATAGATATTCAAATAGGTAAATCAAACGTTTTTTAAAATTTTAAAAAGGTAAAAGATAATTGATAAGTAAATGATATAATGCATATCAATTATCAAATTTTAGAGTTATTTTCCATCGCTTGGTGGCAATTTTGATTTTGTTTTTATCTGAACCATGATATTAATTTTATTTATATCAATAAAGTTTTTAAAATTATAATATATAATATATAAATTAATATATATTTTTATTAATCATTTTATATATCTACTATAATTGTTAAACATGATTTACTAAACACTTAAAATTTATAAACTAATATAAATTATTAGCTATTAATTATAATTTATATGCAATAAATAACAGCTGTGAGCTATATTCAACAATTAAACTAAATAAATCCTAATTAATAAACTCTCTTTTATCTCATATACCATAAAAATCTAGAATATAAATGAGAATTTATAAAAATATTTATATTATTTGATATAATATATTTACATAATATTACATATTTAAGGTATTTTAATATTAATGAAAAATTAAATGAAATCACTTTCAATTTGATAAAATAAAAAATATTATGAATTTTAAAAATAAAAAAATATATATATTTTAATTTTAATATATATTAAGGATGTAAAAGTAATTTATCCTAATAAATATTTAAAGTTTACGTATTGAATAGTTAAATTTTTAAAGTATAAATATTGAGGCGTAAACAATAATGATAACACGTTTTGATGGCATCCTATAGACGCGCAAGAAGGAACAATACAAAGACTGACATTGATTCATTCCGATAAAATAAAGAAAATAAAATATTAAATTATTCTAAAAAATAAATAAACAAAAGGCGAAAAACACCAAAACGACAAAGGAAAGAACGCAAAACATTATGTAGAATGCCACGTCATCAATCTCAACACACGTGTGGTTCGCTTTCCTGAATCGCTACGACTTACGGTTGCAGGAAAACGGAACCACTTCCTGTCTCTTTCGTTCCCTCACATATAAATACCGTTCCCTTGTGCTTTTTCATTCTCTCGCTCCTCTCGCTCTCTATACAGCAAATAACGAAAAACCAAAAAACCCAAAAAAATAAATAAATAAATTCCTTTTTTTAGATCGAAAACACTAACCCTAATTATATTCTCTATCTCTAACCAAACCTATATTCTCTAATTTTCTCACTATTTCTTAATTTTTTTTCTGCTTGATTATTCTTTGAAAGTAGAGTGATGGCGGTTGCGGCAGCGGTTGCGGCTTCGGCTACAGCAAATGCAAGTTCAGTGCCTGCTACGCCCACTGCGGCTGTTTCTGCTGTGACAGGCGTTGCTGTGCCGTTTGTGAATGCGTCTCTCTACGTCGGAGATCTGGAGCATAATGTGAATGAGGGACAATTGTATGACCTGTTTAGCCAGGTAGCGCAGGTCGTATCTGTTAGAGTTTGTAGGGATCAGGCAAAGCGATCCTCGCTCGGTTATGCTTATGTCAATTTCAGTAATCACCAAGAAGGTAATTGATTCAATTTTGGTTTTGTGTAATTGTGTGATCGTTTATTAATTTTGTGTAATTCGGTGATCGATGTTATTGTTGATTTATTTTATTTCTCTTTATTGTGATTGGAAATTGGTATAAGGTTTATCGTTGTTTAATAGTTGATCTGTGATAAGTTGTGTTATTAGATCAAATAATCTAGTCCTAGTGTTGTTGTTACTTGTGACTTGTTATCAGTGTCAGTATGCCAGTCTTTTTGGGTTAATTTTGACAATATCTATTGTTCTGAATTTAATGTTGGTGAATGAACCAATTAATTGGTTAGTATTTTTTTAATTATTAAATTTAATCTGGTTAGCTGCTTCTGGTGCTATTCCATTGGTGCATTCTTTTATTTCATTGTTTTTTAAGTTTGGGTTTTATTTCATGAATGTCGACTGTTGTGACATTAGAGGATGATTGTTCTTTGTGTAATAGTATAATATTTGTAAATTATATTATTGAATGATTATACATCTTCCTGGCGCTAAGACGTGCAAGGACCTTCAGAGACATTATTGTTGAATTGAATATTTATGATGCAATTCTCTCTCTCTCTCTCTCTCTCTCTCTCTCTCTCTCTCTCTCCCCCCCCCCCCTTTTATTTTATGTTATTTAAAATTTGGGTGTATGATAATACAGTCTCATTCTTTAAGAAGTCCTACAAACTTAACCATTTTCACATATTCCCATCAAGAAAAATAATAACCTTCTTCTTCTGCTCAGAGAGAGGGGAAATAACAAGTTCTTTGGCATGATATAGTTCTAATCATATTGTAATTTGTAAACTGCAGCTGCAAATGCCATGGAGGCTCTGAATTTCACTCCTTTGAATGGGAAGCCTATAAGGATTATGTTTTCTCATCGAGATCCTAGTATTAGAAAAAGTGGATATGCCAATGTTTTCATCAAAAACCTGGATGCATCAATTGATAACAAGGCATTGCATGACACTTTTGCTGTCTTTGGGGCAGTCCTTTCTTGCAAGGTAGCCATTGATAACAATGGTCAAACCAAAGGGTATGGTTTTGTACAGTTTGAAAATGAGGATGCTGCACAAAATGCAATCAAACGGTTGAATGGTATGTTGTTAAATGATAAACAAGTTTATGTTGGACTTTTTGTTCGACGCCAAGAAAGGATTCAGGGTAATGGATCACCAAAGTTTACTAATGTTTATGTTAAGAACTTGTCTGAGACAACAACTGATGAGGACCTCAAGAAAATTTTTGGCGCTTATGGTACCATTACCAGTGCAGTTGTTATGAAGGACCAAGATGGGAAGTCCAGGTGTTTTGGTTTTGTTAACTTTCAGAATCCAGATTCTGCTGCTGCAGCTGCTGAGAAGCTGAACGGGGCCACCATCAATGATGACAAAGTTTTGTATGTTGGGAGGGCCCAAAGGAAAGTAGAAAGGGAAGCAGAGTTGAAAGCCAAGTTTGAGCAGGAAAGAATTAGTAGATATGAAAAACTAAAAGGTGCAAATTTGTATCTGAAAAATCTTGATGAGAACATTAATGATGAAAAGCTGAAAGATTTATTTGCTGAGTTTGGGTCTATAACATCATGCAAGGTAATTTTTACTTAAAAAGTGGGATTATGATTTATATCATATCATGGTTAAGTGGTTCATTTTGTTTGTTCTTGTACCCAAATGATTATTTCAGGTCATGCTTGATCACCAAGGGCTGAGTAAGGGCTCTGGTTTTGTTGCCTTTTCTACTCCAGAGGAAGCTTCAAGAGCTGTAAGTTCTTTTTTTTTCTTAAAAAAAAATCTAAGTCTCTTTCTTATATGTTCCCATTGCTATGTATTAATTTTACATTATTAACTGGTATTTAGTTGAATGAATTCAACGGAAAGATGATTGGAAGGAAACCTCTTTATGTTGCTGTTGCCCAACGCAAAGAAGAAAGGAAGGTTCGACTGCAGGTTGTATTTTGTAATTGCATATTTTTTCTGGACTATGAAATATGCCACTCTTATTAAGTTGCTGCAATGCGGCATTTTACTTTGCTGGATGGCAAGTAGCCAAAATAGGGACTGACAAATACCCGAAGGGGTCTGGTGATTGGCTTTTATTGGTAAACTCTGTAAACCTAGATCTAGATGCCTCAATATAACCTTTAAGGCAGGTTGATTTAAGCTAAACTGAACTTTCATTGTTTTTGGAATACGGATGTTCTGAGTGAAAGTTGGACGCTTTTGTATTTTGGGTAGGAAGTTCCTTTTCATTCTATCATGCTATGCGTGAAAATCTTATGAGTTAATATCATGTCCATTTGCAGGCACAATTTGCTCAAATTAGAGCTCCTGGTGGATTGTCACCTTTGCCTTCTGGAATTCCTGGATACCATCCGGGGGCACCGAGGCTTGCACCACAGCAACTTTACTTTGGTCAAGGGACTCCTGGTATGATTCCACCTCAGCATGCAGGTTATGGCTTCCAGCAGCAACTGATGCCGGGAGTCCGCCCTGGTGTCACTCCAAATTATATCATGCCATATCACCACATTCAAAGACAGGGACAACCTGGGCAGCGAATGGGAATGCGGCGTGGGGGCAACCCCCACCAGATGCAACAGCATCAGGTTTATTATTCTGAAATTTGTTTCGACATTTTTCTTTACTTGACATTTGGATTAAAGACTGACTGGAGTAATGATACCAGATTCTGATAATGCTTTTTATTTGTCCATGTCTGATATTTTTTTCCTTGCCAATTTCAGCTTTTGCACCGTAACAACAATCAAGGTTTAAGATACATGGGCAATGCAAGAAATGGCAGAGACTCATCATCTGTTCCACAAGGTCTAGTGGGACCAGTGATGCCATTGCCCTTTGAGGTCTCAGGAAATCCTATTGATATTCAGCAATCAGTTACCATTTCAACTCTTGCTTCTGCTTTGGCATCTGCTTCCCCTGAGACACGTAATGAGGTATGTAACAATACTCTCTCCTACTTTAGTGACATGCACATCTTGCAGGTTAGTGAAGCATCTGTTTAATTGCTGTTAATTGTGTTCTATCCAGATGCTGGGTGACCATCTTTATCCACTTGTGAAGCGTCTTCAGCCAGATCATGTGGCGAAGGTGACTGGGATGTTATTGGAGATGGATCAAACAGAGGTACTGCATCTCATAGAGTCCCCAGATGCTCTGAAAAAGAAGGTGGCTGAAGCAATGCAAGTCCTCCGAGAAGCTGGTGCTTCTCCAGTCGGAGATCAGCTAGGCTCATTGGGACTGACTGAATGAACTGCGTTTTTGACCGGGCTAGATGACCAGGCATTATTTTGGTGGGTATCATCTTTAAACCTATTTTTCTAGGATCAATTTTGTTGAGCAAGGTTACGTTGCTGAATTATTTTAGGCTTTTAATCTGGATTTAGAGAGATTTTGAAGGATATTCTTTTTAGGCTTTTTCTTGGTATTTTCTGTTTCTTTAGGTTATTTTTATGACTTATTGGAATTTAATATATTAAACATAGATGTGACTTTGGATATTTATTTATTATGATTCTTGGTATTTTTAGAACAAAAGTGGTTATAGTTATTTTTACTTGTTTATAATTATTTGATTTATGAAATAAAAAGAGGGAGGCAACACCTTTTACTATTAATCTATTTAGGATAATAGAGCATGATATGAAGGTGATCAACTACTACTCATACTGATTGAAAGCAGGTCAGATGTCTAAAGTTTAGTAATTTTTGGCTCACGATCAATATGGAAAAATAACAGTTAATGAGAGATCTACATGAAATCTGGGTGGATATCATCTTCAACCTTCTGATCATCCAAAATAGTCTCCAAAATATCATGGCTACATTGACCCATATCACCTGCAAAATTTCTCCCACTTCCCACTTTCACGTTATTGTCACCATTGCTTATGTAAGCATTCCATTTGGACGCCTTTGTTGCCATTGTTGGTTGAACTGTTCTTTGCTCAAGCTGATATGTCTTTTCTTCTTTTCCTGCAATGCAAGACATGCTTTAAAATTTTCCTTCCAATAATATTTTTCTTTTTATTTTTTTCTTATTCAAATAAAAATAAAAAATAATTACTATCATGCCTTTATAGTTTATTCTCACTAATTAAAATACAAATGTTTATTAATTTTTATTAAGTTTTATCATTAATTTATTGGTCAAAACTAAATAATTTTTTATATATATAAATTGACCTTCTATAAAATAAAAATCACCGTTCACCTACTTATCTTATCACTCTAATTTTATCTGATGAGTAGGGTAATTGGAGTAAAAAAAATTTTTAAAATTAAGTTCAATTAAGCTCCTA
Source organism: Manihot esculenta (assembly GCF_001659605.2). NCBI lineage: Eukaryota > Viridiplantae > Streptophyta > Magnoliopsida > Malpighiales > Euphorbiaceae > Manihot > Manihot esculenta. Next base: position 14,811,508 of record NC_035162.2, on the reverse strand, counting down.
TATTTTTGCTCAAGGGTCAACTAAGCTCAATTTATTTATTGTTTATTAATTCAGCCTATATACTTTTTATTTAAGAGTCAAATAAATTCTAACTTGATATAATATTTTTTTAATAATAAAATATTTTTTGAATTTGAAATTAGTATTTTAATTAATTAAAAGTGTTAAAAATACATAGAGATAATAATTTTAAAAATTATAAAAATGAAATTTTATTAATATAAATAATATTTTAATATTAAAAATAATATTATTTTATATCTAAATTTATTTCACTTTAAATAAAGTATAGAGATTTAATTGGAAAAAAATAAATTACATAGAAGTTCATTTTTAATATAATGTTAAAATTATAGATGCAATTAAAATTTAGAAATATTTAATGATCAAAATAGATAAAAATTAATAGATATTTAATTAAAATTTAGAAATATTTAATGATCAAAATAGATAAAAATTAATAGATATTTTTTTAACTAATAAAATAAAAGTATTTTAATGTAATTCTAAAGGCATGTTTTTAATCTACAATAATAATTATCCTTAAAAATCTGTTTCAGCAACTACAATAGTGTAGAGTACCAATTACCTTGAGAAACGATTTCTTGATTGATTTTCCTCTTTGAGAAAACCGGTTTGTACAAGTCCCCATCACCATCTCCATTAGCAGACACGGAAGCTTGGTTCCTCAATTTGGGTTTCTTAAACTCTCCTGCATTCCAAGTGTAGAAATCCATAATTTCATAGAAACAAACAAATAATCAATTAAATAAACCACGCTACTTTAATATTGAACATTTTTGCTGGATGTTGAATCAAAATCCCAATTAGAATTACCCATTGATTGAATTGATCGTATTTAAGAGGATCCATCCAATGATTACCTCCTTCATCTTCTGGTCTCACATTCTCCTTGCTTCCATACTCCTCGGGATCAAGGTATTCACTCCAATCGGAGCGTCTCTTCCTCCGGTGATCATCTAAAAGGCCAGAATCACAATTTGAAGTTACCGGAGTTAGGGATTCGTATTGTTGGCAGTCGTCGGTGAACTTGCGCGACATGTTAAAGGATTGGACGAACTTGCGGAGGTCCTTAGCCATGAAGCCTTGAGCAAAAACTTTCCGAACAGATTGCTTTTGGTTGCAGACGACACAAGTCCACTTGTTGCTGCTCTTCTTCTGCTGCTTCACCTGTACATATACAGGAGAAATCAAACCCCCCCCCCCCCCCCCTTTTGATTAATCTAATGGAATCCAAGTATGAAAGAGAGAGAATACCTGCATAGTGGAGCACTGGCAGCACTGAACAGCAATGAAAACGGTAGAAGAAGAAGAAGAAGAAGAAGAAGAAGGCATTTTGCAGTTTACGGATGGATTGGAGACAGATTTTGGTTCTCTTCAATGGCTGCTCTTGTGAAATTTTGATTTCTGAAGATTTAATGGATGAATTAATTAATTAATTTTGGGTGAGTTGGCGCCAGATTTTTCGAATTTTGAGAAATGGGCAGAGAGCTCAGATCAGAGCTTGGCTCTCGCAGGCTAAAGCCCAATCGTCCTGCTTCTTTATTGGCCCAGCCTACGAGAATTACTATACTCAAATTCTATATCGAATTGCAAATTATTTTTCATAGTAAAATAATCAGGTTGCCCTTTGCATTTAACATGGCCCACAGCTAGAGTAAAATAGGGTGCAATGGTTATTCTAAAAGTCCAAAATTAACTGGAACATATTAAATCCAAAATTAATTGAAAAATATTAAATTAATTAAAGCAAATCAAAGTATCCAAACTAAACACCTGATCCATGTTAAATTGAAGCCACACACACGCCATAGAGAGGCACAACCGCACATCTCGACACCTATCCACTGGTTCAGCACCATTTACCATCTCATTGCACACCATCACACGCGCTAATTAGGACAGGCGAATCGTACCCTATTAGGACAGGCAAAAAAACAAGCAGCTAAAAATAAGAATCAACACAACAAAACAATCGAAAAAACAGAGAACAAAAGCAGTATGCAAGATCAAAATAGAGGCCTCAAAAACAATTAACTAAAGTTTCGATTAAAGAACCAATTAGAGAGAGTTGCAGCAGAGCTTTGCTGAAAATAGTCAATGGAATGGATATCACTGAACGCATTAGTATGGTTCCAAGATACCGACGAAATGTAATCCAAAGCCCTCCCTCAAGTTACAGATTAACAGATTAGAGCTTTTTCTAGATCCACCAAAAGAACACTAGCCCACAAATCAAAGTCGATCCAATAACAAATACATCCAAAGAAAAAATAAAATAAAACCATTCCTTCTCCGGCAAGAGAGAGCTGACTGGGATAAAAGAGAAACCCACAAAACAAGAGAAAAATCCCCTCAAATAAGAGAAAAATTCAAATACATAAAATCATAAGTTCTCATAAAAATAGGGACAATTTAAAAATTGTCATCTTCTTCCCTTTGCATTCCTTCTCCAACAAAAATCAACAGCAACAGGAACACCATAAAAAGTTGAGACGTTTATAAATGCGAAATCAATGACGCTTGGAGACATTAAATAAAAATTTTTTCCTTCTCTTGCATTAATCTCCGTTGCTGTGGAAAATGGCTTTTCCTTTCTCTCCTCTATCTAGAGAGTGGTGTGAGTGGCTGCTACTATACATAGGGTTTTGCAGCTTTTTTACAAGGAAGGAGAGGGAGCTCATTTCCCTACACTCCTTTACATTTCTGACACTAAATGCACATACGTAAAATAAAACCCTTTTCAAATCATACCTTCTTATATAAAAGCTCTCGCATTTTTGCTTCTTCAAGCTTTCCATTCTCTTCTTCCTTTTGTTGGTTTGTTTCTTTTTTGAAACAATTTTGTGGGGTTTCATTTTCGTTTTAAATCAAAAGGATAATCATGACTTGGACTGATATGATCACTTAGTCTACCTAAAAAATAACTCGCCCAACCCGTCTTTCTTACGTCCCTCCACCCTCCAGAAACACCCCATTTAGTTATCTCACTGATTCGATGCACACTGGGAGTTTTTCTGGGTCCATTTATGGCTTCGCTCGCTCTTCTCCCAATCAACCCGGTTCGTCTCATCGTGGTGGAGGTCGTTCACGTGGTCATGGCCATGGACGTTCTCAACAGTGGCCTTCTCATTCTGCCAACCAAAATTTTAATTACCAACACTAGCTGGTTGACATAGGTGGCCTTCTCATTTTCAACGGTGGCTGCTTATTTTGCTAACCAAAATTTCAGTTATTTATCTCTTCTTTAACCGAGTATGGTCCCTCTACGTGGCTTTCCTGCCTAAGGGTTTGTTCATGTCTTGTTCGTAGCTGATGTGAACTGCAGTGTTTCATTATAGCCTCTTCCCGATAGACATACGACCATCCCGCTACATCGTACCTATCTTCTCCCTTTTTTGAGGCGAGATTGCTCAAACAACATTCACCTCTCCTGGTGCGAATCGACTGAGGACTTGTGTAGAGGACGCTATCTCTGGGCTTATTCAAGTGTCATGGGCTTATATTTGTCAAGGCTTCTTAGGGGTGGCCCAACATTGATCCACAATCACTTTTAATTTAATCTAATTTAGTTTAATTTCAAAGATTAATGTGAATTATAAACACGAATTTAATTAAGATATAAATTTGTTGATGTGTGAAGTCCAGTTAGTATTAAAAAAAAAAAAATTGTGAGACTCACACTCTAACTATGATTACATAAAAAGCTGCATGTTGGGCATCTATTAAAAATTTATTGGAGTGTGGTTCCACAATTATAAAAAAAAATTATTTCTATTTAATTTCAGTAATATAAAGAAATTCACTAATTAATTTATTAATTTCAAAAATTATATTAAAATGCCTAAGAAATTTTATAAAGTTTACTATTTAATTTTTCTATTAAATATCGTAGAAAAATCTAAGATATAGGAATCAATTAATAGAAATTTTTAAAAAATTGAGAGACCAATTAATTAATTTTCCACATTATAGGGACTAAATAATAAAATATTTAATAGTTAAAATCAGCGGCGAATTCATAAATTTTGCTTAGATATCCAAATTAAACAAATAATTAAATAATATACATAATATAAATATACATTCAAGAAAAATAAATTATAAAAGATTAATAAGTAGTTACAATAAAATTACAATGATCATCGTCTATTTTTCATTGCTTAAAATTTATTTATAATGATTTTATTATCAACATTCGCAAATATATCTCTTTCGATATAAGTTATCAAATAATCATTCAATAATTTATCTCTCATTTTATTATGGACTCGACATTTAATGATATGCATTATAGAAAAAACTCTTTCAAATATGGTTGTAGCAATTAGTAAAAGCAGTAACAATTTAACCAACATATACACCAACGAAAAGCAATATATTTTCTTGTAATAACCATATTTTTAGCAAGACCTCCAACTCCTTTAACATCAGAAAAATTCTTATCTGTACACATGTCAAAAATAAAGTTCTAAAGTTGAAATTTAAGTTCAAGTCGAGCAACTGGAGGAAATTCACATGGATAAAATTTTACAAGTTCAATAAATTTACTCACAACAAATATAGAGAATGAATTTTTAGGATCATGACATGCCACACATAAAAGTAAGTTTACATTAACTTCATCAAAATAATTATTAAGTTCTTGAAAGTTGAAGATTCTAATAAAGCTTGCATATTAAACCTATTAACATAGGTTATATATAACCTTTATAAATGATAAAACTTCTAACTGTATAGAGTTCTACTTATAGTAACTTTACAAATAATAAGACTCTCAGCTGAACAGAATTCTATTTATAGTAAATTAACTATATTTAAAATACAATCTTTATCATATCAAAATTGCATATCAATGAAAAAGTAGAATAATTCAATACGGTAGAAATGAAGATTTGTCATCTTTTAAGTTCTTCTCCTCAATCTCCCTCTGACTATCTCTGACATATCTATATCATGTTTGCTATAAAATTACACTACTTCAAATAGTAAAAATTTCTAACTATTATCTCTTTCAATTTGCAAATTACATTTAGAAACTTTAACTAGATGTATAGTATTTATAATATCTTTAATCATTTCTTTGCAAAACTTGTGATAAATCATGTGTGATTCTCAATTTTTTTCTTATGAGAAACAATACAAAAATAAATTCAAAACGACTCATAATATTTAATAAATCAATTATTTCAACTCTTTGTGGATCATCATTGTCATTTTCACCGGTATACTCAAGAACATCAACCACAAATAAAAATAAATATATTAAATTAATCAATATACTATAATGAGAACTTCAGTGAGTATCTTCTAGTCTCTTTATTGTCATATATTATTTTTTTCTAAAGCATATCTCTTCTTTTGCAAAAATTTCCAATAATATTGCACAAATGTATAATAATATTGAAAAAAGAGTTTACGCTTGAATGCTTTTTAGTAATAACAACAAGTGTGAGTCGGAGTTAATAAGCAAAACAATAGACATAATAAGCACTAAAAATTCTCCCTTAAAATCAAACTTTTAAGTCCATTAAATTCTCCTCGCATATTACTAGTTCTATCATATCATTGGACTCTCAAACTTGATATACTCAAACCATGTGTAGAGAATAAAGACTTTATAGTTTTTTTAAGTGATGTTGCACTAGTATCATTGATATGTATAATACCCAGAAATCTTTCAATAAGACATCCAAATTTATTAACATAACAAATGACAACTCTGGTTTGCTCTTTCATTGATATATTCTCACATTCATCAATTAAAATAGAAAATAAATCATTTCCTAAATCTCTAATTATAGTATTTGTTGTTTCAACTACACATGTATTAATGATATCTTTTTGAATAGGAGGAGTTGTGAGCTTCAAATTCTCTAGAGCATTTTTCAATACCACATTATTAATTTCCTCATTACATGAAGCTAAAACTTTGACAATTCAATAAAATTTTCTTGATTTATGACACTTCAGACATATCATACTCTCGAAAAATCAAACCTTGCAACAAGAGATAACAAAGACAACCAATTGATACATTTAACTTACAATAATACTCGATCTTTGATTTTTTTGATTGCTTTGAAATTGACTCTTCAATATAATGAGCTTGGTTCATTAAATCTTGACAAGCTAAACGATATCTATTATGATCGCTATTATACCTCTTACATGTTCATTCAATCTTTTTATTTTTTCTCTAATTAGTAAAATCTTGAGTAACAAAGGCATTATGACCTCTTTCAATATGCTCAAATGAAAAAAAGATGACTTCTTCCAATATGCTCAAATGAAAAAAGATAAGAATATAAATAATATGCAACATCTTTAGTTATACTATATTTCAATCAACTCTCAAATTCATCAAACCATGATAAAATAAATCTTCTATTTCGACTTTTATTACTCTTTGAGAAAATTTATAATTGTATGGTTAACACAAATCTTTTAGTAGATAAGTTCTACTTACCTTATTTCTAACATCAAGCGGATATTTCATTATTTTAGGCCGAAATCCTGAATTAAAGGAAATATTTTTAATATCAACTTTACAATACTCCACAGTTTAGGTTATTTTAATTGGACAAGTTGATTCAATGATGATAACGATTCTACATTTGTTGACATCTCCAGCTCTATAATGATAATACACACAGTTCAAATACATTAATAATTTAATTCAACATCTATTGTTAAAATTTATTTTTTTTAAATTATATTTCTTGAGATTATTATTTCTCATTTTAGTTAATTAATTTAATTGACATATATTTCCTCTAATAAAAGAAGTTTTGTAGTCTAATCGTAAAGAAGTAGTTTGAAATACATGAAGTACACATCTAGAGAGTATTTGACTTAGTAGCGATACAACTAATAGCTGATAGTCCGTGATGAATAACTGATTATGAATTAATGGATAACTAGCTTATTATAACTAATATATTTTAAATATTTGATAAATTATATATAACCGTTATCATTGATTTATAAACAATTGACTAAAAAGTGTATTTATCAATATATATAATTTAAATAAACAATAAAATTAAAACAGTTCTAATTTTAGACTTAATTTAAAATATAGCTGATTTAAAATAGCTAACTAATTAAATAATATTCTAAACTGATTTACCTGCAAAAGGCAAGTATGGGGAATAAGGGCACATATCAGAAAATGTCTTGTCCCGTGGAAACAAATTCTCTTGCCAAATAGAGATGGGGTTTAGGCAATGCTAGAATATTAAATGCCGCCTTGCTTCTAAAGGTTGCTTTGGGCCTCTCATACAGATAAGCAGATTTTATGGTTTTTTTTGCTTAGTGAACGGAAAAAAAAAAATTTACTCACTATAAGGATTTGAATTTTTTTTTTTTATCGAAGCAGGGTAGAGAAATATTGTTTAATATTTTTTATTTTATTAAGAAAAAATATAATAATAAATAATTAATTAAGAGATCAAAATATAATAAAAAAATTTCAATCAATAAAATGAAAAGTGTTAGACAATCACTTACAAAACTAATAATTCTTAACATTTTTCAACTAATATAATTAGAGATAATATTATTTTATAAATACCATAACCAATCAAAAATTAAAATTAAAATATAAATATAAAAGTCTTGCACAAATATGAGTTTTTTTTTTAATTAATTTAAATATAGTATTTTTTCAAGACTCGTACGACTAAATACAAAAGAGATAAAAATTATACTAAAATATTCAAAAGGAAAAACTCAAAATCCAAACAATTAAGGAAAACATACTGAATAAATGGAATCAAAATTAAATCAAATTAGTATAAATAAAAATCAAATTAAATACACTGAAAATCAAACACTAATAACGAGAAAACACTACGGCAATAATGAGAAAACACCGCTCCATCTGATTACGCACTGCCATCAATTAATTGCAGCCACCAAAATCAAAATCCAAAGCGAAACACAATGAATTTAGGCAATGCAAAATCCTGTAACACAAACAACACAAAAAAGATATGCAAAATAAGGAGATTGAAACGTCCACCAACAGTTGTAATTTGTCGAAGGAGACGCAATAGAGTTTTGCCGGAAAAGTTGAGGGAGTACGAACCGATGCATCGGTGCAGTTCAGAGAGTATCGACGTTTGCGAATTTTCCATTAGAAATCACAATTGAAATCCTTGAGTCAAGTCCATCGAAAAAATCTCTCCTACCGAATAGTATTAAAGGCTTAAAAAATAAATAAAATAAAATAAAAGCCCACTCGTCAAATCTGTAAGGGAAAAGAGAGATGGTGGTCTCAAAATAAAAAACGTCTTCCCTCACCTAAAACGAAACAAATAAAAAAAAAGTAACAAAATAGAAGCAAAGAGACGAAAATAAAAAAGCTGAGAAAACTTCCTTCAACCGATACTGTTTCTGGCCTTTTCCCTTTCTTCCTTTCTCGCCACTTTCTCCCTTCTCTCTAATTTCAAGCACAAGTCTGAGCTGCAGTAAGGTAATATACATATGTGGAAAGGTTATATATATATTACCTTACTGTACTTCATAACTGTCGTAAAGTAAGTTTTTTTAATATATATATATATAGTTAAAAGTTAATTTTTATTATAATTCTGAAAATTACTAAAACTCATGATTTAATCTTATTTAATTTTAAAATTTTTATTTTATTGATAAAATATTTATTTTGTTAAATTTATTATTAATTAATTATTAATTAAAAAATCAACTTAAAATAAAATATATTAATTTATTACAAATATTAAAATTAGAAAGAGTAAAGTTTTATAAATTATTAAAGTTAAAAAATTAAATTATTATAAAAAAATAAAATTTAAATATTAAATTATTATTTTCTAACAATAAATTTTAATTGAATGACGATTTTATTAATAGAAATTTTAATGACTAAATTCTTTCACATTTTATAATAGTATTAATCAATATTTTCTCTATTTTTAACACATAATTTAATTTAAATATTTTTATTTTATTTTTTAATTCATATATCTGTTAATCTATTTAATATAAATTTATATAAATTTTATAAAATTAATTTATTAATTTAATTAAATTTATTTATTTTAATTGAATTGATAAAATATTTAATATAAAACTGCAATAAAATATTTTGATATAAATTAGGTATTAAAAAATAGAACTCAAAAGTTTTGAAATTTGTATAATGGATAAAATAATTAATGCAAATTTATTATAGATATATTGATATAAATTAAAAAATTAGATATTAAAAATTTAAATTTTATACAGTAGATAAATATTTAATAAAAAATTATTATAAAATATCTCCACATATTATTTTTAAAATTAGGCATTAAAAAAATTAATATTTAGTTGACTTTTTTTATGATTAATGATAAATTTAATGGAATGAATATTTAATTAACAAAATAAAAATTTAAATTGATTCAATAACCGAGGAGGGATCAAACCTAACCTCTTAAGATATTAATTTCTAGAATATTTTTGAACATAAACATGTAATTTCTAGAATATGGTTCAAACAGTTAATCGGTTTTTGATCTTTATTTGAATCGAACCATCTCGGTTCAATTTTAAAATCCAATTTGAACGGTGGCAGGTTCAATTACAACACGTTGCGCCACAAAATAAAAAAATAATTGCTAAAATCCTAATTAAAGAACAAAGTCAGCTTATGTAATTAATTATTAAATACTCACACTTGCTAAAAATTAATAATTGAAATTTTCTCCCTCTTCATCCGAAAAATAAATAAAAATTTTCTTTTGCAATTTATCAGAATTAATTCTTAATATTTAAAAAATATAAAAAATATTTTATAATTTTATTTATTTAAAATTTATAATTTAATTTATATTAAAATAATATTTATAGTAGAAAAAATTACTTTTTAATCCCTGAGATTTAACGTAATTAACACTTCTGTCCCTCTATTTTGACGACCCAACACTTAAGTCCCTCACTTTCTTTTTTGTCCAAATTTGTAGTCCTTCTGTCCAAAATAGCCGTTTGGGACACGTGAATTGACAAAATTTTCCCTCTTCTTCTTCTTCTTCTTCTTCTTCTTCTTCTTCTTCTTCTTCTTCTTCTTCTTCTTCCTACCCTTTCTGCAATTTCTTCTTCTTCTTTCTTCTTCTTTCTTCTTCTTTCTTCTTCTTCTTTTTCTGGAATTTCACATTGAAAGAATGATATTTTTAGAAAAAATTATCACATCTCACCTTTGACTCTTTGATTAAACGGTTTAAATGGACGAAACGACTAAGAATTTGGACGGAAGAGAAAGTGAGGGACTTAAGTGTTGGGTCGCCAAAATAGAGGGACAGAAGTGTTAATTATATTAAATCTCAGGGATTAAAAAGTAATTTTCCCTTTATAGTATTATGCTAAATAATAATAATTTTTTAATATAATAAAAAAATAATTATTGATAATTAAAATATATTTATTAATTAAAAAATAAAAATATAAAAAAATTAAATATAATTTTACTCGTTCTCATTTTAAAATTTATAATTTAATTTATATTAAATTAATAATTCATAATGTAATTTTTATATTAATATTTTTAATAGTATTTAAAAATTATTTATTAATAAAAATGATTTTAATAAAAATTAAATTATTAGCTTTAAAATATAAAATCGATAAAATTATGACAATTTTTTAAATATTTTTCCACTTTAAAAAATGATAAAATTTTGGCATTACATATTTCTTAGTTGGGCCCATAGAACTCAATAGTGGGTACCATCTGCTCCGGTCTATTATTTATATTTTTGAACTATTATATTCTTTATTTTGCACTTAATAAACGTGATTTCCCTTACCCAATATAATGAATAGTCTTTGGCCAAAAAAAATTTACAATGAATAGTTAGTACAGCATAATTAAATATTTCAATATACTAATATTTATTTAAATAAAATTTATTATTTAATTTATATATTATAAAAAATTAATCAATTATTAAAAATATACTGAAATTTTAAAAATTTCTAATAATTAATCATTCTATTAATTTATCTATTAAATATTTTATTTTTATGATTTGAAAAAATTTATTATTTAATTCTTTAATTTTATAAAAAATTTATTAATTAATTTTTTCGTATGGAAAGTATTGTATATATTTTTATGCAATATTTAACAAGTAAAGTTAATAAAAAATTAATTAGTAAATTTTTTAAAATTTAAAAATATTTTAATATATTTTTTTAAAATATGAATTAATTAATAAATTTTTTTATAAAATAAAAAATAAATAATAATTTTTTATTATTTAATAGAAGAATAAATTACATTTTAATATTTGATTTTAGCATAATTAACCGCCTTCTCATTTGATTTTTGGTTGGTCAGCTGTCGTAATTGTAGATGCTGCTAGACGCCGTCTTGAAGAATCCGCCTTCCCAATTAGATTGTGTTTAAAATTTGTTGAATGTTAAAAGGAGAAATTATGAAATTTGAGAGAGATGAAATGGGGAAGGGAACGAGAGTTGAGGAAGGGTGTTTATGAAATTTAAAATATTTTTTTTTATATTTTTAATAAATTTTAGGATGAAAAAAATTTCAGTTTGAATGGAATAAAAATATAAAAACTTAAATATTCGATTCTAAAAATACTGAAACTGATCTATTAATTATGTTAAAATTTAGAACTAAAATATAATTTATCCTTAATAAAATATAATTTATTCTTAATAAAATGTTATAATTTTCTTTAATAATTTTAATCGTATTTAAAATAAAAACTTTGTAACTAATGTAATTAGTTAATAAACTAAAAGTATTTGTTTAATATTATTTGGTGGCAAGGCAAAGCCTGTAAACCACTAAACTATGAGAAATAATTTAGTATAATTATTATATATTTATTAGATAAATATTGATTATTGATTATGGTTACTATTATATGTCACTCGAGGGTAAAGTGTGAACCATTCAAACTAAACTTATTCACGTATATACAAATTTTACTCTCTTTTAGATCTCATATTATCGATAGTAAAAACTGATTGTATTTGATTTGATTTTATAACTTTTGTATTTAATTTGATTTTATAACTTTTGTTTTTTTGCAAGTTGTTTGTGATGTTGGACCTTGTTCTTTTTGTATCTGAAAATTTTCAAGTTTTTTTTTTTTTTTTTTTTGACTTAGTATGACAATGTGTTGCTTGGACCTTGCTGAATTAAAATTTAATAATACTTCTTTTATCAAAAAATTATGTATAAATAAATATATTTGGTTGGTGATACGTCCAATATTTAGAGAAAGTATTGTTGGAGGAGTAGTTACGAAGTCTTTAAAAAAATTAGCATGTTGTAAATTGCAAAATGAATATGAATAAAGAAAGGATATTGATGATAATTAGTGGTTATGTCTAAAGTGAGATAAGTTTTTTTTTTAAATTGAAATAACTACATTATTTAAGATTCCCACAACTTACATTTCTTTTTCTCCACTTAGAATTCGCAGATTTCCATAGGGGTGTAAATGAGCCAAGCCGTTCGTGAGCTATTCGAGGTTCGATTCGATAAAAACTCGACCGAGCTCGACTCGATTTCTAAACGAGCCAAGCTCGAACTTAATTTTTAGGCTCGTTTGGTAAACGAGCCAAACTTGAGTTCCATAGTATTCGGCTCGTTAAGGCTCGTAAGCTCGACTCGTTTCTGAGTTCATGAGCAGGCTCGCGAATAGGCTCGTGAACAGTCTCGTTAAGTAAACTGAAATTACTATCATAAGAGAAATAAACTAAACCCTGCATATACTTTCATGAGCCAAATCTGAAATTTTTAAAATTCATCTCTATATAGTTTAGTTACACTCTTAAACTTGCATATATTTAGATCATTAAGATTTAAAAACTCATTTTTATAAGTTTACATGCTAATTTGTAGATATACTTATTTATCTAAAATTATTTTAATTTTAAACTTATTAATTTTAAACTAAAACTCATTATACATTTAAATAAATTAAATTATTCGTGAACTATTTGAGATTCAGCTCGATAAAAGCTCGATTCGTCTCGATAAAAGCTCGACTCGTCTAAGCTCGTTTGCTAAACGAGCCAAGCTTGAGCTTCTTAATACTCGGCTCGAGTTTGATATGAGTAAAGCTTGAATTCGGCTCAAGCTCGAAAAAATTTTAACGAACCAAGCTTGAGCTCTTCAAAGCTCGGCTCGGCTCGGCTCGACTCGTTTATACCCCTAGATTTCCATAATTTTTTCTTTAAAAAATATCCTGGACTTGCATATATATATATATATATATATATATATATATATATATATATATATATATCAGAGGAGACTCAAACAGCATGGACTGAAATTTAACTCTTACTTATTTGTATTGATAATTAGTTAGCTAATTAAAAAGGGTTTCACTATAAAAACGAAAATAAACATTTGCCTGCAACCCAAAAACCCCTAAAACATAATAAACATGCATGGAAAAACAGGTAAAGGAAGGCTGGGCAGGGGACTTTCGGCGGCAGGTTCGGCGGCCAAAAGCCCCTACAGATTTGAAAGTCAGGTACTTTCGGGGGCAGGGTTTGGCGGCCGAAGGTCCTTCCAGAGTCGAAAGTCCAAACCTTCGGGGGCGAGATTAGGCGGCCAAAATTGCCTACCCTGACAGGTTCGGCGGCCAAACCTGAATCCTTCTGGGCGGCAGAACCCGATTCTGTCATCCCATATTCAACCATCCAAACTTTCCAACATGCATTCAACTATTCTAAAACATGCATAAACACTTTATCAAGCATATAGGGGCATAATTAACTAGCCTAAACCCCAACAAACATCCATATAGCATTTCATTAAGCATAAAGGGTACATAAACCCTAACATTTTAGATCTACTCTATACACGTATCAAAACCTTTAACCCCTTCTTAAAACTTACTTAAAACATAAAAGAATGCGAGGATCTACGCTTACCTCTTGAAGATCGAGAGGAGAGGTGATCCAAACTTAGAGATTGGGAGAAATTGAGCTCCGAGAGTCTCCAAGCTTCAAAACTTTGGTCTAAGCTTAAAAATCTTCAAAACAAGGTAAAACTCATCAAAAACTTGAAGGGATTGAAGGAAAACACAAAATCAACCATGGAAGGGCGAAATCTCACCTATGCCCGAAAATAGAGAGAGAAAACTCGCCCATTTTCGGACATGGAACCTTTTATAGGTGGCTGGCCAGACCACTTTCGGGAGCCAAAGGTGCTTCCGCAAACTCCCCATGTTCGGCGGCCGAACCTGGGTTTTTTCCTCCATGCCTCTTTTCTTTCAAAACTCAATTTCTTTCTTCATTAAAACCATAAAAACATATAAAAACATTTTAAAAAACCTTTATTTTACCCTTCTAGAAGGTTCCGACATCCGAGAATTCTGGATTCCAACGGAAATTCCGCCGGAAGGTAGGAATTTCGACGCCGGGGTCTAGCCGGGTATTACAATGAGGTTCGGGTTTTTCCACTGTCATGGTTCTCTTCACTTCGCCGGTGTGACTGTTTGTAATTTTTGTGCTTTGTTTTTGTATTTTTTTTGTTTTCGATTAAGGGGTTTTCGTTGAAAAGACTTGGATTTCATTGATTCGATTGCTGCGCTTGTGCATGTGGAGGAATTGGTGGTCAATCATCCCTTGGAGGTTCTACATGTGTTGATAAGTGTATCTACGAGATTGAATTCCTTACATCGGCAATTCATTTCTTCCTATTTGAGCTCTCTTTATCTTCTTTTGATGGTGATGTTATAGATGGTGGTCTGGTCTCAAAGGCGGCTATAGGTATCGGGGTTTCTGCTTCTAGAGTTTCTAGGTTGAGACTAATGGGTTTATAGTTTAATTCGGTAGTGCTTTTTTGGATTTGATTTGGTTGGTTTAATTTGTCTTATTTAATTTTACTATTTCTTATAGGTTTGAGACTGTTTAATTTTTCTGTATTGTACGTTTTGCTTGGTTGAACTTTAATAATGAAATTCGTATGTTTGAAAAAAAAAATTTAAATAATGTGGAGGTATTAAAAAATTATAAATTTTAGAGATTGATGCCATACTTACTAAAGAATAATTCACATTTTTTTTTTATCTGTAACTATTTGAGAAGAGAAGAATTGGACATAGTGACTAGGAATTATCAAATATATCTTGTCAATCCATGGTCATTCAATATATAACATTGTTATAAGTATATATATGGGTTGCATTGAATAATTTTTCCGCGGAGTTTGTCCTCTTCGTTTTTTTCAAAGCCATTTGCGCTGTCATGCCTTTTTCTTTTGAATTAAACATGTGGTGCATTAGCAGACAATTTACAATCAAGGCATTATTATCTTATTCATCTAGATTCATGATCCTGATTTGAAATATGATAAAATATTCTCAAATTTTCCCATCAGTTAATCCATTACATGGCTATAAATAAGCTACCTCAGGTTCTGCTAATACATGCAAAATTAAACCAACCATGGCTAAAGCTAAATCTTTCACTCTTCTCCCTTTCATTTCTTTTCTCCTGCTGGCTTCTTGCCTTAGTAGTTCTAGTGGGGAACAATTCAAAGCTAATGTTACTATAGCTAATGGTCTGGCGTATGGATATTACAATTACATATGTCCTCAGGTTGAAGGTCTTGTAAGAAATTATCTGATGCAAGTCTACAGAAGTGACGCAGGTCAAGCAGCTGCAATACTTCGTCTCCAATCCCATGACTGCTTTGTTCAGGTCATTCTCTGTGATCTCTAGCTTTTTGAAATGGGATGTAAGCTTATGTTTATTGTATTGTTGAATCTGGATGTGCATGAAAAATTAAACAGGGATGCGATGGATCGGTATTGCTTGATAGATCACCCGAGAGGAGTGAGATTCCCAACAAGGACTTCAAACAACAGACATTTCAGATCATTGAAAATCTCCGCCAAATTGTCCACTATTATTGCGGCCGTGTCGTCTCTTGTTCTGATCTTCTCACACTCGCTGCTCGTGATGCCGTCTTCTTTGTAAGTTGGAACTCACTACTCTTAGTGCGGGTGTGTCGTCTCTTTTATTAAAAATTTTAATGATTACTGTTGTCATTATTACAGACAGGTGGCCCTGACTTTTCAGTCCCTTTAGGGAGGCGAGATGGGGTAACATTCCCCAG
This sequence comes from Manihot esculenta, assembly GCF_001659605.2. Lineage (NCBI taxonomy): Eukaryota > Viridiplantae > Streptophyta > Magnoliopsida > Malpighiales > Euphorbiaceae > Manihot > Manihot esculenta. The sequence continues at coordinate 14,795,367 of NC_035162.2, read as the reverse complement.
ACCAGGACAAACAAGTGAAGACCTGATAGCTCCTACTGCTAAAACAACTGACATACTAGCGAGGTTTGCTCGAAAAGGCTTGAATTTTGTCGACGCTGTAGCCCTCTCAGGTGCCCACACTATTGGCATCGCCCATTGCAGCTCTTTCCGAGGACGTCTGTTTCCTAATAGAGATCCCACCATGGAATTTTCCTTCTACGACAGACTTAGCCGTTACTGTGCTTCTCCAGCCATCGACCCTCTAGTTTGGTTGGATTTTCGATCCCCTTTCAGATTCGACAACCTGTACTTCGTTGATCTTATGAACCGACAGGGTTTGTTTACTTCAGACCAAGATTTGTTCGAAGATCCAAGGACTAGGGGAACTGTTATTAATTTTGCTTATAACCAACAGCAGTTTTTCGTGAACTTCGCAGCTGCCATGATCAGAATGGGGATTGTGGGAGTGTTGACAGATGGACAAGGGGAAATTCGTGCGAGGTGTAACATGAGGAATTCTGATTTCTATAATTTGGAGTCTGTATTGGAAAAAGATAACATTTCATCCTCTGCAGCTATTTAATTGCTGCGAAGCGATGCTGAAATCTTTTCCTTTTTGCAACTTATTTTTGTTCTTACTAATAAAATGGTTGCATCTTCTAATTTTTAATTGCAGATTTTCAGTGAAAATTTGTATATTCACTTGTGTTTATAAGCAGTTAAGCTTTGTACAACATATGATTGATCCTTAAACATATTTATTATTGATCTCATATTCCAAACCAATGTGGTCCTAAACCAATGTGGATATACTACACTCTCCTCATACTCCAACATAAACATGTGGCATGTGAAGTTTGCAAGCAGCCCAATATTGAGGCTAAGACAGGCTCTAATGGGGATGTTAATAACCTCAATTCCAAAGGTTAGCTCAATGGGAGAATTACCAAATGTCGAATAACAATCATACTCTTTAAACCTGAATACTCGTACCATCTAAGTTCAAATTCATTTAGTATTTCTTATTTAAATGGTAGTGGGATTGAATTTTTCACTCATAAGGAAGTTGATTTTGTACGTAGGTTAGGAAGTTCCTTTTCATTCTATCATTCTATGCATGAAATTTTATGAGTTACTTAATATCTTGTTCATTTGGCGGGCACAATTTGCTCAAATTAGAGCTCCTGGCGGACTATCAGCTTTGCCTTCTTGAATTCCTGGACACCATCCGCGGGCACCGAGGCTTGCACCACGGCATTATCACCACATTCGAAGACAGGGACAACCTGGGCAGCGGATGGGAATGCATAGAGTCCCCAGATGCTCTGAAAAAGAAGGTGGCTGAAGCAATGCAAGTCCTCCGAGAAGCTGGTGCTTCTGTAGTCGGAGATCAGCTAGGCTTTTTGGGATTGACCGAATGAACTGCGTAGTCTGAACCGATGTTTTGACCGGGCTGGATGAGCCGGCATTATTTTGGTGGGATATATCATCTTAAACCTATTTTTAAAGGATCAATTTTGTTCAGTAAGGTTACGTTGCTGAATTATTTTAGGCTTTTAATTTCTTCATGTGCTTAATGAAAATGATTATTTTTCATTTTAATTAATTATTTAATTGACATATGCTTACTCTAATAAAAAAAGGTTTGTGGCCAGTAAAGAAGTGGTTTGATTTAATTAGTATAATTTAAACTGATTTACCAGATGGGAGGTCTACGCAATTCTAGAATATTAAACAATGACTTACCTTCTAAAAGTTCCTTGGGATCCGGTAATGGTCCGGTTTGAACTATAAATTGAATCGAAATCAGACCGTTCAATCGGTTTTAATTTTTAAACCAAGTCAACAGTTTAAATTAAAGGGTTGGATACGAATTCCTCTCTAATTAGAATCGGAATCAGCGGTTATGTTCGATTTTGATTTAATTTTAAATTTTTAAAATAAATCTTTTTATATAATTGTGCCAGTGGTTTTGTTTGATTTTGATTTAATTTTAAATTTCTAAAATAAATCTTTTTATATAATTATACCTCTTAAATTCGATAAATATGAAAGGTAAATTATTTAAGTTTTTTTTTAATTTATAAAAAAGTATTATTTTCATTTAAATATAATATTATTTTGTTTTTTTATATTATACATGTTATTATTTTTTTATACTATGCAAATGGGCAGATCTTGTAAAATTTACTTATTTATTTCTTTGAATTTTTATTTAATTTTATCTAATTTTTTACTTTTAATTTTTTTTCTTGTATAGAAACTGAATTGATCATTTACAATTTGCACTTATTTGATATTAAAGTCGAAACCATAAACATCATAATCATAATTACCGTAAAACCAAATCAAAACTGAATCTGTAATAAAATAAAATCGTTTTCCAACTTTAATAAATCCAACCAATTGTAATTCGATTATGGATCGAAACGAACTCAAAATCGGACCTTGGCCTGGTCTACCTGGGGCCTCCTCACAGATAAACAGACTTTATGGGCTAGTGTTCTGAGGAACAGGTACAAAATGGATCATAATCCTCAGCATGTTTTGCCACGAGCTAGGAGAAAGGACATTGCTCTATTTGGCCGATTCTCATGAAGAATATTTATTGGGATACTGGGGATGGAAGAAATGTGCGATTCTAGAAAGACAATGGCTCTCCAGTGGCGTGATTCTAGGCGATGTGGGCCAAATAAGTGTGGACTTGATTTGGAAAAATTTCCTGTCAACTGTTATGTTACAGAAAGTGGTTCCTAGCTAGGATCGGCAAAAAATGCAATCTAAGCTTTCAAATGTGTCCACGTCTCTTAGCTGACAATGGAACTTGCTTATTATGGTAATTTCACTACTAAATAAGCTTATTTATGCCTGGCATGTCAGTAACATGGAGTGAAGGAAAATTTCTGGAAGATAGCATGGAAATGGCCAGGCCGGCCCCCAAAGAACCAAGCTCTTTCTTCGGCTTGCTCTACATGGAAGGTTGTTCACAAACGGGAGAGATTTAGAAGGCATTTGAGTAACTCGAACACTTGTGATATTTGTTCCTCGAGTCCAGAAACCATATGATGCATGTGCTTCGAGACTGCAAGGTGGCTAGAGGATTAGGAATCAAATCGCTGTCGGGCTGAACTCAGGATATTGCTGCAAGGAATATTGGATGGTTAGGAATCTCCTTAACAACTCGGAATATTGCAATGTTGCTTAGCTGGAATGTTATCTGAAGAGAAGGAAAGAACGTGTTCCGAGAAAGCTTCAGGGATGTTCTTGAATAAAAATTATTATATACAAGTGTTAGATATCGTTGATCGATTATGATGGGAATTACATGGGACTCATTATAATGAATGGTCATATAAAATTTCTTGTTCAGGATCTTCAAGATTTACTATTTTATTTTATTTTTTATCAAAACACACATCAAATTTCGAGACAGAAATAAATTGAATTATTGTTAAAATCATAATAATTTTGATAAAATTTTTAGTTCTATATAAACTTTACTCACACTCAACAATGAATATGAAATTCGAAAAACTGACCCATAAAACACAGTTCGATCTCAGAAGAAACTTCAATTCAAAGCGCAACGGTATATCTGGAATGAAATTAACTTGAGATTAGAGCTCCACATTCAATAAAAAAATAAAAGTTTACCTGCAATTATTTTTTATATTAAATGAATGTTTTATAATTATATTGTTTAATTGATATAATAAATATTTAACATATTTGTATAATTAAATATTTTCTTTCAATATTTTAATTGTTATATATAATGAATTCTCAATTTTTATGCTTAAAATATTAAATAATTTATTTTATTTTATATTTTAACATTGAAACCAAAGAAAAAAAATAATTATTTTTCAGAAAAATAGTCTTTAAAATGAATGTACAGATACTATTTTTGATGTTGCATTGAGGTGCATATGAATATTGGAAAGTAAGCAACCCTCTCTTGTATGAGCCATGGGTGTTGGTTTTAAACTTTTTCATCCAACTTATTGTCCCTCTATATATATCAAAATATCTTAGGAAGATTAATCTTCCGACGTTAAAATTAAATTTAAAAATTTTAAAAGAAGATTTATTTCATAAAGAGCGTAAGATGAAACTCTATGACACAAGTCTTAAACATTCACAAGTAGATATAGAATCTAAAAATTTGATAAACCATCTCCTATAACACCTCACACTTAGAAAATCTGAAACACCAATAATCGAAAAATTTAAATGAGAATCTGACAAACGCCACAATGAATAGTTGATAAATTAGCCAAGATTTTTAATGCAATTGATAAAAACAAATTCTCACTCTTATTCAAAACAGTACACATAAGACATGAAGAAAAATTTTGAAAATTTTGAAAATTTTGATTCAAAAGTTGTTTTTTACAAATATTTTTTATTCTTATATAGTTTGGAGAAAATTCAAACCCTAAAACATTCTTTTTAAATTTGACCGAACCACACACAAGGGCTAAACCCAATCACACACTAAAATTGTTCATTAAACTCATAAATATTAAAATATAGGCCCAAAATATGGCCAACACTTTAAAAATTAAAAAATAAAATATGATAAGAATATAAGATTAAACAAAACAAAAATAAAGTAAGTGTTTAAATAATAAAATATAGCAAGCCCATCACGATAAAAATGAATTTTTATAAAAGTTTTTCTTAATTTTCACTTTAAACTTCTCTTTATGTAGTTTTAGTCTATAGGTTTGATTAGTCTTCTTAAATCTACAATTACAAGTGTTACACCAAATCTGTCCTATATAAATTGAAGCATGCTTCAAGTATATTTGGATCATATGAATATTATTTTTAATTTCTTTTAGATCCATTTGAATGACATAAAATTGCTCTATATTATTGTTGAAAATTTGTCGTATTGGATCCGTATTATATTGCATGAAAGAATGGAGGAAAAGAGGAAGAGGAAGCGAAGAGACAGAGGAAGAAGATTGAGAAAAGAGAGTGAGCTTGAAAAGAATAAAAATTGAGTCTCTTTTTACCTATTTTAGCATATTTTCAGGTGAAAGGCATTCTTTAATTAAAATTAATTTATAATTTTTTATATATTATCACTTACAATTAAAATCAATTTATAATTTTTATATATTATCACTTACAATAGAAAACGTCTTTGGGTCATCTACTAGTTTTAATGGCTCATGCTCAAGCTATATTTGCTATTCTCATATCACCTCTTGGTACATCGGATACTTTAATTTAACATTATGAACCACACAATCAATGTACGATTCAATCTAGATACTAAATCCTAGTGCAGTCCTCCTACTAATGCAACACTAATACTGGTGCTTCTCATTTGGATACAATATCAAACTCTCTTTAAAAACAATCATGAACTTTACTAGTTCCTTCAAAATTTAGGCATTTTATCTAGTGCTTTTTAATTAGCATTGTAGTATTATTGACGTATTTTAATTAGCATTTTCAAGCTTTATTCTAGTTTGATAGACTAAAATCCTCATCCAGATGGCATTATTAAACTTAGCAACATGATTTGGATAAACTAATTTTCTTCGACGGTGATTACTATAATTACAAGAAATCACACCGATAATATTCTCATTGGTTTGACAAAATGGGTTTAGTGCTGTTTAACTGCAAATAGAGAAGCTCTTCTACTCAGAAAAGAAGTTAGTTTAGCCTTAGGTCAAGATTATTGCAATATCATTTAGAGACAGATTTGATCATAGTACATTCAAACGTATTACGTGGCAAAAATGTTTTATAAAATTTATTTTCTTTTCCATGGCCAGTTTTACCTAGAACTAATTCATAATTTATTTAGTAAAACTATTGTACTAAATTATAGTGCACTGTGCAGCCATGTAATAGAGAGAGAGAGTGATAATAAATATAATAATTTTTATTGTGATAGTTTCAAGGCTGCTTTTATTTTAGAAAGGAATAATTTTGAGCTATGCCTTAAACATCATAAATTAAATTTAAATTTAAACGTACGTGATTTAAATTAATAATTTTGATTTAATTCAAATTTAATGTAACATTATGAGAATTAATTTTTAAATAATTTGAATTGATTCAATAATCGAGGAGGGATCAAACCTAACCGCTTTAAATATTAATTTGTAAAATATTTTTTGAACATGAACATACAATTTCTAAAATATGGTTTAGACTTTAGAAACTATATTAATCAGTTTTTCTCTTTATTTTAATCCAACCATCACGGTTCAATTTTAAAATCCAATTTGAACTGCGGCAAATTCAATACTCACACTTGCTAAATTAATAAAACAAAAATTAATGTTTAATTTTAATAAAAAATTAATTTTTAATATTTTAAATATTTTTGTATTATATATTTCTTAGTTGGGACCATACTCAATAGTGGGATACCATCTGCTCCAGTCTATTATATTTATATTTTTGAACTACTAAATATATTCTTTATTTTATACTCAATAAACGTGAGTTGTCTTATCCAATGCAATGAATAGTTAATAAAATATAAATAAATATTTCAATATACAAATATTTATTTAATTTTCTGTAATAATTTTAATTATATTTAAATTTAATACTTTGTAAATAATGTAATTAATTAATAAACTAAGAGTATTTATCTAATATTATTTGGTAAATTTAATCCAACACTGGTCACCGAGAGATTATCAAATATGTTTTGTTAATCTATTAAGGCCTTAGATTATATTGATGGCTAATTTATCGATGTGTTATAAATATATATATCAGTTGCAATATTATTGAATAGTAATTAGAGGCCAGCGAGAGAAGAGAAAAAAGAGGGATGAGAGAAAGGAAATAGCCGGAAAAAGAGGGCGAGCAGGGAAGATCTTTCTCTGGTGGTTTTGTAGCGATTTCATGTTGGTGTTTTGCTTTCCTTCGAGCAGGAAATCTTTAGTTTTAGTTTTGAATTCTCATCCCTCCAGTTTTTTACATCACCGGATGGACGTGTTGATGACTCCTTTTCTTTTATTTGTTGTTTTCTTATTTTTTATTGCAGGTGGCTTTATTCGGTGAGGGATGACCTTAATGAACCTACTTGAGAGTACTCCGGTCAGGCGGCATTTGGAGAGGTTTTTACTTGTTATTCGGTGGCTTCCACTCCCATTGGGTGTAGATCGGCTAAGCTCTATGGTACCACCTCCTTCTGCAGCAGTTTTGATGGATCGGAACTTTCTTATGGTGCTGAGAGCCTAATCGACTTGCTTGTTATTTGCTTTTTCTGGTCTTTTAGTCTCTCCTCTATGCTTTTGTTTAGTTTGATTTTGATTTAGTTTAATTTTAATTTTTTTTTTTATTTTTCCTTTTCGGAAATGGGATTATATAACCCTCTGTTGTAGTTTTATGGGTCTTGAGAAATGCCCTCTATATTTTCATTGATAAAAAAAAATTGCAATATTAAATAATTTTATCATCATTCTGTCCTCTTCTTCTGCTGTCTTTCTTGTTTATTTTAAATAAATATGTGGTGCATTAGCAGAGACACTTTACAATTAAGGCATTATCTTATTCATCTAGATTCACGAACCTGTTTGAAAAATGATAAAATATTCTCAAATTTCCCCATCAGTTAATCCATTACACTAAGCTGCCTCAGGTTCTCGTAGTACATGCAAAATTAAACCAGCCATGGCTAAAGTTAAATCTTTCACTCCTCTCCTTTTTATTTCTTTTCTCCTGCTGGCTTCTTGCCTTAGCAGTTCTAATGGGGAACTATTCAAACCTAATGTTACTATAGCTAATGGTCTGGAGTTTGGATATTACAGATTCACATGTCCTCAGGTTGACACTCTTGTGAGAAATTATCTGACGCAAGTTTACAGAGCGGACCCAGGGCAAGCAGCTGCAATACTTCGTCTCCAATCCCATGACTGCTTTGTTCAGGTCGTTTTCTGTGATCTCTAGCTTTCTGAAATGGGATATGTAAGCTTATATTTATTGTATTATTGAATCTGGATGTGCATGAAAAATTAAACAGGGATGCGATGGATCGGTATTGCTTGATAGATCACCCGAGAGGAGTGAGATTCCCAACAAGCACTTCAAACAACAGACATTTCAGATCATAGAAACTCTCCGCCAAATTGTCCACACTCACTGCGGCCGTGTCGTCTCTTGTTCTGATCTTCTCACACTCGCTGCTCGTGATGCCGTCTTCCTTGTAAGTTGCAACTCATTACTCTCATTGTGGCCGTGTCGTCTCTTTCATTACAAGTGATTATTATTGTTGTTATTACAGACAGGTGGGCCTGACTTTACAGTCCCTTTAGGAAGGCGAGATGGGGTAACATTCCCAAGAGTAAACCAAACATTTGAAGACCTGATAGCTCCTACTGCTAAAACAACTGAAATACTAACGAAGTTTGCTCGAAAAGGCTTGAATCTTCTCGACACTGTAGCCCTCTCAGGTGCCCACACCATCGGCATCGCCCGTTGCAGCTCATTCCGAGAACGTCTATTTCCTACCAGAGATCCTACCATGGAAATTTCCTTATACGAGAAACTTAGGCCTTATTGTGCTTTTCCAGAATTCGACTCTCTAACTTGGTTGGATTTTCGATCCCCTTTCAAATTCGACAACCTGTACTTCGTCGATCTCATAAACCGACAGGGCTTATTTACTTCAGACCAAGATTTGTTTGAAGATCCAAGGACTAGAGGAACTGTTATTAATTTTGCTAATAACGAATTTCAGTTCTTCGCTAGCTTCGCGGGTGCATTGATCAAAATGGGGACTGTGGGAGTGTTGACAGATGGACAAGGGGAAATTCGTGCCAGATGTAACATGAGGAATTCTGATTTCTTCAATTTGGAATCTGTATTAGAAAAAGATAAGAATTCATCCTCTGCAGCTATTTAATTAATTGCTGCAAAGAGATGCTGAAATCTTTTCTTTTTTCCAACTTGTTTCTGGTTCTTACTAATAAAATAGTTGCATCTACTAATTTTCAATTGCAGGTTTAAATAGTCTAACCCAGAGTTGATCCAAAATATAGTCACATGGTTGATATTTCTGATCAGTAAGAAAAAAAAATTCTGCTCTAAAAAAATTTAAACATTTTGTGAATACAGAAATTTTCAAATAATTTTAATAACTTTTGTTTGATATGATTTTATTTTCTAAAAAATTTAAATAATTTTTTATAAAATTATATATAATTTAATTTCTTTTAAAATAAAACTTTTTAAAATTAAGAAAATTAAAATTTCAAATAAAAAAATTAATAAAATAATAATTTCTCCTTCAAGAAAAACAAAAATTCATAGTTATTAAACCATAAATTATATATTTCACCCTAAAAATTTCATCCATGTTTATTTCACTTAAAAATAATTCACCGTTTAAAAGGTAACAGGCCATCGCCTTTCTTGGTTGCTATTACACTGAAGTTTCCATGAATTCGATTTAAAATCGAATCGAATCGAATAATTTAAAAATTAAAATTTTAGTATTTATAAAAATTGAATTGAATTAATTTTAATTAAAAATTAAATTAAATTAAATCGATTTGATTTAATTCAATTCGATTCGATTCAGTTCGATTTAAATTTTTAATAATTTTTATTTTTTACACTTTATTTTTAATATTTTAAAATTTAATTAAAATATTTTAATTTTAATATGATCTAATCTCTATATTATTAAAAATAATATATTATTATCATTAATCAGTTCGATTCAATTTTTTTTAATTTTTTCTAATTAAAATCAAATCGAACTGAAATAATAAAAAAATATAAAATTAAAAATTAAATCAAATCGAAATAAATAAGAAATTAAATTAAATTTTAAATTAATCTAATTCGATGAATTTTTTTATTTGTGCACCTATTATTTTTAATTTAAATATTTAACTCATTCTGATATTTTTTTTGTAATATTTTGGTACTTTGTAAAGGGAATCAGGCTGTTTGAGTTGGAATATATACCCGAGCCTCGTATACTACAGTCTCGAGGCACGCAATCACCAAAATATTAAAATTTATAAAATTTTTCAATGAGCTCAACTCGCACAAGTTGTTATTTTATAAAAATATATATTTTAAAAAATATAAAATATATTTAGAATTATAAAATTTAAAATTCAATTAGTCTAAAAAGTTACGTTTACTTGCAATGGAGAATTATGATTTTTAAATTCAATTTAGCTGGGCTATTTAAATTTGAACTCAACTATATTTGAGTTAATTTAAATATTATAATAATGAAATTCTGTAACATTGATGCCTCATAATCCTGAACAAAATTCAAAGAGTCAATTTTCTTATTAGGAGAATTATTCTTTAATAAAATGAAACATTGTATTTTTTTTCTGAGCAAATCAGGATCTTAGTTGTGTAACGGATGGATTTTTAACAAGCACCTTCCTGATTTTTCATACTTAGTCATTATTCTTAAAACGTATTCTTTGGTCTTCTCCTTAGAGGTTTTTTAAAGATTTATTGTGATATCACTATTTCTTTTTTTTTGAAATAACAAGAAAACTTCATTAATTCAAAGAGAACAAAGAAACAATATGAGGAGAAAGGATATCAATCCAAACTCCTTAATCTGACTCAGAATGAGCCGATATTGCTAGAACATGAGCGACATCATTCGCAGATATATGAACAAAAACACACTTTGCTTCCTCAAAACTAGATAGAAGCAGTTTACAATCTTGAACCAAAAGGCTAAAAGACGATAAATCATCTAACAAAACACAATTAACTGACATCACAAGTACCTGAGCATCCAATTCGAAAAGAACTCGATCCCATCCACACTCTTTAATCCAGCTCAATATTTCCCGGAATGCTATAGTTTCAGCACATTTTGCATCCATCTGGCTATCACTTGAAATGATTAGTTTTCTCTTTTATTGCAGCGGTTGGCCTTTTATCGATAGATTGAATGCGAAGTTAATTATGCTATCCTGACTAATACTATCCAGCACCCTATACATTCTCACATGAGAAATTCGGACATTTGTGAAATCTATTTTGAAATTTGGCTTATGCTTTCAATATATTTCTTTCAAGTCCATTTTTTGAAAAGCTAATACATGAGTTGATACTATGGCAAATTTATGGTTGAATAGTAAATTATCGTCAAATTGGATGTCATGACTTTCTCTTATCTTTAACTATTATTGTAATATTTGTTGTTATTTGACAACTATGTAATGCAATGAATTATTGGTAAAAAAAAATTTTTAAATTTATTTTAATTGTATGAAATAATTATCCAAATTGATTTTATTAGATTCAAAAGCATCGTTAAGAGAGGGAAAATTCCAAAGACAAAGAGAGAGCTTTAATTTTGTGAGATTGCATTGAGTTTCTCTGTCAAAGCTCAACTACGTAAATGATTTTGTATTTTAGTGTTTTTCTTTGTTTACAAATAGTTGATTTGTGGGTCTGTTTTGAGAGAGAAGTTTTGGTTATAATTGTGTCCCTTGCTTGTTGGTTCTCATCGATGATATAAAAAGTCATCATCGGTGATATAAAAAGTCAATGAAATTGGCGTCGGAACAACATGTTTTGCTCTTTCAAAGTGGCTCTATCACTACGAAAGACTGAAATTATCATGGACTTGTTAACAGTAATTCCTTACAGCTGCAACGTGTGAGTCTTGAGAGTGATAAGGTTGATCCTAAAATCATGGAGTGATAAGGATACTTATAAAATTTTTAGAAGATATATGAATAGGAATAAGGTTAATTATTGAGTAACATGCTCCTGCATAATTGGTGTCTGTCAGAAAAACTACAACTTCTTTGGATAAGCTTATATTTCTTTAAATATTCATATCTGTTTTGATTACGAATTTTTATATTTCTTTCATATCTTATTTATAGCGTGCTTTTCTATTTGATGAATATATATAAAAAATACAGCATTCTATCATCTTTTTCTTCTTGGTATTAGAGCCTAAAAACTCTTTTTTTTAATCATGAATTTTATCTTTGAATGTTGAAAACTTTGTAACCTTGAAACTCACTGAAACTAAATATCCGCTTTGGATAGAACAAGTTCTTGGCTTAGCAGAAAGTCAAGATTTAGTCGATCATCTTACCAATGAAACATTATCTCTGCAAAAATTCATAGCGTCAGATTCAACCACCACAAAACCTCAATTAACAAAAGAATTTGCTACCTAGTAAAAGTCTTATCGTCTTCTTCGAGAGTCGATAGTTTATTCCAAGCATTAGGATTTGTCATTGAGATAGACAAAACTTAGGCAGTCTGGAAAGTATTGAAAGAAACTTATGCTCAAGACTCTCAGGAACGAGAATTCACTTTACGACAACAACTAAAATCTATGTAAGGATGATACAAAGTCAGTTGGAGACCACATACGTGGTTTTAAGAGTTTGTGTGACAACCTTGCTGTCATTGGTAAATTAGTTTTTAACATAGAGAAGGTTTTTTTTTGTCTTCTCACAAGTCTTGGATCACAATATGAAACCTTCACTACCACTATGTTGAAACCTCCAAGACATAAGGATACTAAATTGGTTTCTCAGTTACAAAATTTCGACCAATGCAAGAATTGGTTTTTGCATTAGACTGACACAATGCTTGCACAACTAGCACCATTCCTGGCTTTCTATGCTCAAAAGCAGAAACAAGTTCAGCAGTTTAAATCTGTTCTCGGTAAGTTAGTTAACTTCTCAGTTACATGTTAATTGTGAATTTCTCTGATGTGACTGTTTATGTGAAGAATCGAAACATAGAAGATCATCTAGTAACAGGGAAAAGAAAGCATAATATTTATGTTTTCTCTAACACCCACGCTTAGAACATCCTCAAGCTTTGGCAATTCAGTATTTGAAGAATAAAAATTTTATTAATATTACAGGCTCTTCACAACCATTAAAGTTATGTGATAGTTTTCAGTTAGGAAACTTAGAAAACTTCCTTCTTCTTCTTCTGAATGTTCTAGTATTAATAGTTTTGATAAAATTTATTATGATTTGTGAGGACTTGCTCCTGTAACTTATATTAGCAAGTTTAAGTTTTATGTGTGTTTTGTGGATTATTTTTCTAGATATGTGTGGATAATCCCTTTAAAGTAAAAATCTGATTTCTTTGCTGCTTATATAGCCTTTGAGCAATATGTTTTGCATCAGTTTAATAAGAAAATTAAAATATTTTACTCTGATGGTGGTGATGAATTTGTCAATTATAGTTTGTCATCTCATTTTCTTACTATAGGTATTATTCATCAAATTTCATATTCATATACTTCAGAGCAAACAGGTATGGTTGAACGTTGACATCGTGTTATCTGTGAATTAGGTATGACCATATTATTTCACAGTCATGCGCCTTTATATTTATGGGTTGAGACTTTTACCACATCAGTATTTCTTCTTAATCGGTTATCATCTTCCTCACTTTGTTTTGATGCACCATTTTTTAAATTACATGGCACACATCCTGATTATACTTCACTCTGAGTCTTTGGTTTTAAATGTTTTTCTTATATATGGAATATAAAGAGACATAAGTTTGATCCTAAATTTGTCTTGTGTGTTTTTGTTGGGTATAGTAAGAAGCATAGAGGGTACAAGCACTACAAGAAAGTTGTGATTTACCAACGGATTTTACTAACGGATGAAAATCCGTTAGTAATTTTAACGGATTTACTAACGGATTTAAAAATTCGTTGGTAAATTTTAATATAAAAAATTTTATGTAAAAATTTACCAACGGATTTAAAATCCGTTGGTAAACCGTTAGTAATACTAACGGATTACTAACCGATGAATATCCGTTAGTAATTTCAATGAATTTATTAACGAATTTGAAAATTCGTTGATAAATTTTAATATAAAAAATTTTATATAAAAATTTACCAACGGATTTGAAATCCATTGGTAAACCGTTAGTAATACTAACGGATTAATAACGGATAAATATCCGTTAGTAATACTAACGGATTTACTAACAGATTTGAAAATCCGTTAATAATTTTTGGAGGGAAAAAGCCCGCTCTTTTTTTTTTTAGAATTTACTAACGGATTTAAATCCGTTAGTAATACTAACGGATTTATTAACGGATTTGAAAATTCGTTAGTAATTTTTGGAGGGAAAAAGCCCGCTTTTTTTTTTCAAAATTTACTAACGGATTTGAATCCGTTAGTAAATCCGTTAGTGATCTACTTTTATAAATATAATACCAACTTTTCTCCTTTTATCATTCATTCATTTTATCATTTTTACTTCTTGCATTTTCTTTCCCTTTCCCTCATTTTCTTTCTTTTTCTATTACTTTCTTTCATTTAACTTTCTTATCTCATTTTTTTTTTCTATTATTTTCCTTTCATTTCTTATCCTTTTTTATCTCATTCTCTTCCCTCTTCAATTATTTTCTTTATTTTCCTCCATAATTTTCCTTTCACTTTCTCTATTTTCTTTCCAATATTTTCTTCCTTTTCTTCTCTTATTCTTAATTTTCTCTATAATTATCATTCATATTATTTCCTCTCATTATTTTCTTCTATCATTTTTTTTTATCTATACTTTTTCTATTATTTTCTTCTCTAATAATTTCCTCTTTTTTTCTCATTTTTCTATCATCTTTTTACTCTACTCTCATTCTTCCTTTTTTTTTTTCATAATTTTTATTTTTCTATCATTTTTTTCTTTTCTCTTTTTTCTTTTTTTTTTATCATTTTCTCTCATCTACTTTTCTCTTATTTCTACTTTCTATATATTTCTCATCTACTTTTCTCTTATTTCTACTTTCTATATATTTCTAATAAATATGGGACATAAATTACAAACTTAGTAACAATAATAATATAATTTTAAATCTTATTGAATTAATAAAAAATAATATTAATAATGAAATTTATTATTTAATTGAAATAATAAATAAAAAATAATATTAATAATGAAATTTATTATTTAATTAAAATAATAATTATTTTAAAAGTATTTAATTTTTTAATAGATTTACTAACGGATTTACCAACGGATTTAAAATCGGTTAGTAAATTATTTTTCTCTCAATTTACTAACGGATTTTAAATCCGTTAGTAAATCCGTTAGTATTACTAACGGAAATTCTGTTAGGAAATCCGTTAGTAATAATAACGGACTTCAAAGCCGTTGGTAAAAATTTACCAACGAGCTTTTTAACGACGGATCATAATCCGTTAGTAATCCGTTAGTAATCCGTTGGTAATTCGTTTACCAACGGATTTTTACAGGTTACCAACGGAAAAATCCGTTGGTAATCCTGAAAATTTTTGTAGTGAAGTATTTTCATCTTTCAATGAAGAAATTTTTAATTTCCCGACATGTTTTTTATGAATCTGTGTTTCCATTTAAGTTTTCCTCTTCTGTTGCTGCTTCTAATGCTCTTACTATTTTTTACTCTTAATTGCCTTGCACTAATAGTTTTCTTGATCTGGGTAAAAGTATGCAATAATCTAGTGTTTTTGAAGTCATACCCTTACCATTTGTAGGTTCGTTGCCTAGTGCTGTTGATGTGCCGGAGCAGGAAACTACTTTGTCTAGTCTTTCACCTCCTGCTAATGTTCAACGTGTTCAGTATGGTTCTGTTGCAAGTGACGTTGTTCTTTAGCAAGTTACATTTCAGTTCCTATAACACAATTAGCATTGGTTTTTCAAGCTGAACCAACAGTTGTGCCTCCAATAGAACCAACAGTTGGAGGCAGCCATGCCTCAAATAGGACCAACAGTCATGCCTCAAACAGAGCCAGCAGTTGTTTCTTCAATAGAGCCAGCAACAGAACCAGCAGTTGAGCCTCAACTAGAACCAGAAGTTATGCCTCAAATAGAATCAACAACTATGCCTCAAACTGAAATACCTCAGGTCAGTTCTTCTACGATGTTGCCACTTCTAATAATCTTGGTTTGTTGTCAGATTCAGCAGTTTCAGCAACTGCACCTCCCGCTAAATCTACTGAACCTGTTGCTCACCCTATGATCACTAGATCAAAGCTCAAGATTGTAAAGCCTAACCCTCGGTATAGCTTAATTGTTGTTCCATCCGTCCCTCATGAATAAAAAACTATTAGGAGTGCTCTTTTACACCCTAGTTGGAAAGGTACAATGCTTGAAGTACTAAATGCTTTACATCAAAATAAAACTTGAGTTCTAGTTCCACGGACACCACACATAGATGTTATCGGTTCTAAATGGGTTTTTAAATCTAAATTCAAACTTGATGGGTCTTTGGATTGCCTTAAGCCCGTCTAGCCGCTAAGGGATATCGTCAACTAGACGATATTGATTTCACAGAAACTTTTTCTCTTGTTATCAAGGCAGGTACCATTTGCTTACTTTTCACTATTACATTGACGAAACAATGATTTATTTGTTAGCTTGATGAGAAAAATGTTTTCTTGCACGGACTTATTATCAAAGACATTTATATGGAACAACCACTAGAAATGATTGATTCTGATAATTCTTTCTATATGTGTAAATTTCAATGTGCTTTATATAGGTTAAAACATACACCTCATGCGTAATTTGATCGGGTTAGTCCGTTTCTTTTATAATATATTTTTTTTTATAATTTAGTCGATCCATCATTGTTTATTTTTTATTCTTCTGCTAATGTACTTTACTTGTATAGATGACCCATAAATTTAGAGATTGCCTGCAGTGTTGGGTTGTCTCTTAGCATTTGATTTCTTCTTATTTTCTGTTATTGGCTTGGATGGTGAATGTGTTGATGGTGATTTTCTGCGTTTTGTTATTTATTATCCTTGTTCTGTACTTGAATTGGCAGTGAGGTATAGTAATTGATGCGGTACTTTTTAGATTAAAAAAATAAAAAAAACAATGAGAGTCTACTAACTAGAAATTTTTCAAATTATTTTGTTTGTTAGATTTAGACTATTAATTTCGATTAGATTGGTGAATGAACTGCCGGATTTGATTTCTTTTCATATTTATCATTTATTTTTATTTATTAACTCTTACCACTGATACTATTCTATCGACTTCTAAATACAATAATATATATATATTTTTTTCAAAATAGAGAATTGGAGAAGTCGAACCTTAGTCCTTTCAAGATTACAGGATACACTTTCCACCAAATTAAGTTTTGGATTGCCAATGCAATAATATTTATATTGATAAAAAAAATAATTTTATCAAATTAAATTACATATTTATCCTTTTTTTTTTCTTTTCGTGTCACTCTTTTTGCACTTCTCAATTATTCTCTTTTTGTTTTTTAACAAATAATTTCAAAGTTCGAAACGGCCTTTCACGGTGTCACACGCACAAGCCAAGCGGGAAATTTGAAGAATGCTAAAATTTAAGGAGAAAAGACAAAAAGAAGTAAGAATTAATAATTAAGCGAGTTAAATAATACGATTTTATATAATTTGGGTAACTGGAACGAATATTCTTAAGGGAATTCTACTCACGTGATGAAAGCAAATTTATTCTTTTTTTGGAGAATAAGCAAAATTATTCTTAATTACGTAATAATAGAAAATAAATTATAATGGATGTGATTAGTGGGATATGGTTCAAATTAAGATTAATTCAGTTTTTATAATAATAATAATAATTATTATTATTACTGAAGTTATTGCTCACACATCACATTTCTTCTCTCATATAAATATTATAAAAATAATTACACTTGGGAGGAGGTGGATAGGATTCGTAGATCTCCATAAATTTTTAAAAATTTTTCTCAGTAATTTTTTTTTGAAAAAAAATCAAACAGCATGAGATGATCTTCAACGCTCACTTTGCATTAATATAGTCAACCAACTATAGGAAAATTTTAATTATAAAAAAAATTGAACTCAACTGCGTACGTTTTAATTCACTGCTTCTTTTGATAAATTTAAATATTACAATTTTTCAATTGAGTATAATTTTATTTAAAAATAGAATGAATTTAAAAGTATAATTTTATTTAAAAATAGAATGAATTTAGAAATACGTCATATTGTTAAATTTTAAAAATAACTTTATAAATTATAAGAATTGCATTTATAGATTTGATGGTAAATGTATTTGAATAAATTTAAAAAATTTTAAGTTTTACTCTTTTAATTTCTGATTTTTATTTAAAAAAAATGTAAAATTTAACTTAATAAAAATATATAATTTTTTATTTTTATATAAAAATAAATTTATTTAAATATAATTTTTTATTTAAAAAATTAAAAAAATGTACTAACTCGACGGGTTAAAATTTATAAAATAATTAATATATAAAGTAATTTAACAAGCAAAACCACCGATTTAGACTTTATTTGGTACGGAGAATTTAGTAAAAAAAATTTTACTTCATAAGAAGTGGTAAAATAAGTCTTGTTTGTTTAAATTTACCTTTTAATTAGGTTTCTCCTTACAATTTTAATTAAGACTTCATCTAGATCTTGACTTATAACCCGACAACATATATTCCAGTTTCATAGTCTTCCGGACAAAGTGGGTAGTAGGTGATCACTAAGCTTAATAGCGATTGGGAGAAGATGGATTTGTAGATCTCCACGAATTTAAAAAAAAAAAAAGTTTTATCGTAGACTTGTTTGATTTTTTTCTAAAAATAAAAAAAAGCATTAAATGACTTCAACTCTCATTTGTTTACATTAATAATTAGTTAACCAATTTAATTTAAAAAAATAATTAAATATTTGAGTTAATTCCATCAACTACATTTTAATTGTATTTTTCATAATAAAATCAAATTTCTTAAAATAAATTATTGCAATTTTAAATTAAGAATTGAACTTTATTTATGAGCGTATGTAATTGTTGAGAGGCCATGCACGTTATTACGTTTCTGCACTATTAAAGTAAAAAATTTATATGGATTTTAATAATTTAATTAATCAAATTTATTGAATCAAATGTTTATCAATATCATCAACAACCCATTTCTTCTAAATTAATTTTTTACACTCACAAACAAAAATTACAGATAATATTAAAATTAGACTTAAAATTAAAATGGAATTATCTTATAGATCTTGATTAGAATAAAATATGTGGTCCATCAACTTATAGATCTGGATTTGAAATATGATATAATATTCAGAGGTTTTCCATGATTAATTCATAGAAAATATTTACTGATTTATTTTTTCATATATATTTACATTGTTGTTAAGAGAAAAAAAATTGAAAAGTATTTATATAACTAGATTATTAATTATTAAATAAATTAAATTAATCATTTCATATAATGTTATTCAGACTAATTTGGACCGAAAAATTTCAGTCTGGTCTAGGTAAAAATTACATGGCTATAAATAAGCATCTACAGCTTCTGCTATCCATGCAAAAACCAACCATGGCAACTGCTAAATCTCTCAGATCTCCCCTTTTCATCCCTTTTCTTTTGCTGGCCTCGTGCCTTAGCAGTGCTAATGGTGAAAAATTCAAAGCTAATGTTACAATAGCTAATGGTCTGGCGTATGGATTCTACAGATACACATGTCCTCAGGTTGAATTTATTGTCAGAAAGTATCTGATGCAAGTTTACAGGAGGGACGTCGGCCAAGCAGCTGGAATTCTTCGTCTCCACTCCCATGACTGCTTTGTTCAGGTCACTATCTCTCTTAATTCTCAGCCATCTCCAGCTTTCTGAAATGGGCTTATAATATTTATTTTATTGTTAAATTTTGATGTGCATGCATGGCTAAATCAAATCAAACAGGGATGCGATGGATCGGTGTTGCTGGATAGATCACCCGAGAGGACGGAACTTCCCAACTTGAGCTTGAGACCACAGTCGTTTGAGATCATAGAAACTCTTCGCCAAATTGTACACTCGCAGTGTGGCCGTGTCGTCTCTTGTTCTGATCTTCTCACACTTGCCGCTCGTGACGCCGTCTTCTTTGTAACTCACTACTACTTTCTTTCATTGCAAGCATGGTGGTTTGTTAGATTCTAATTATTATTATATTATTGTTATTATTACAGACAGGTGGGCTTGACTATGCAGTCCCTTTAGGAAGGCGAGATGGGGTAACATTCCCAAGAATAAACCAAACATTTGAAGACCTGGTGGCTCCAACTGCTAAAACAACTGAAATTCTAACAAAGTTTGCTCGAAAAGACTTAAATTTAGTCGACACTGTAGCCCTGTCCGGAGCTCACAGCATTGGCATCGCCCATTGCATCACTTTTGAGGAACGTCTGTTTCCTGATAGAGATCCGACAATGGAAGTTTCTCTCTTCAACAGTCTTAGGCAAGTTTGTCCTGCACCAGGCGCCACAGCTCCAGTCTGGTTGGATTTTCGATCCCCTAACAGATTCGACAACTTGTACTACATTGATCTCATGAACCGCCAGGGCATATTTACCTCGGACCAAGATTTGTTTGAAGATCCTAGGACGAGGCCAACTGTTATTAGTTTTGCTGCTAACCAACGTTTGTTCTTCAGGAACTTCGCCATTGCCATGACCAAAATGGGGATTGTGGATGTGTTGACAGATGGACAAGGGGAAATTCGTGGCAGATGCAGCATGAGGAATTCTGATGTTAACGATTTGGAGTCTGTAGTGGAACAGGATCTGGGTCCATCATCCTCTGCTTCCATTTAATTGCTAACAGCAGATGCCGACATCCCTTCAACTTGTAGTTTTCGAACTTACTCGTGTGCTTCTTGGTTGTAATAGCAGCTTTGCTTCTTGTCAATAAAATGGTTGGATCTAGTAATCATGTGTTGAATAACTCAATTCAATTCAAGTTAATTTCTCTGGCACTCGCAGCAGGCTCAGCCTGATTCGAAGTGCATTAAGATAAATCATGAATAACTCAATTCAAGTTAATTTCTCCGGCACTCCAGCAGGCTCAGCCTGATTCGAACACTGCTTTCTGGCTTTTTACATGGGATTGGAAATTGAAAGAGTAGAATATAAGATCTTTCAGATTTACTCAGATATATTTTATTATCGAATTAAGTTTGTGAGTACTCGATAATTTAAAATAATTTTAAAATAATTGTTATTTAAAATCTCTAACTTAAAAATTGTTATTATTATCTAAAAAGAAATCTATCTCCTCCTTTCACTTATTTCCATAAATAATTAGCTAACCCACCAAAAAATTTTATCATTAAAAAAATGTAAACATCTGAATTCAATTAGGTATCAGTTTCACTACCTTCACTTTTGATAATTAAATTTAAAGTTTTTAAATTAGTGTAATTTTATTAAAAATGAAAATTATTTTAAGAGCATTTGTTATCACTTTTTATTTTTTAATTTTTTTTCCTTGAGTTATTCAGTATATATGTATTTAAGGTAGGGAACACACTGATATTTTTTTTTAAATGAAATAATTAAATTATTTTTAATTTAAAAAAATTTTATTTTAAAAAAATTGAAATCTTCATGATTTTGTTAGAAATTATTTAATTTTTTATAAAATAACCTCTAAAATATTATAGTGTTTACTAGATCAATAACACTAAATTTTATTTAAAAATAAATTACAACTTAATGTATATAATATAAGTAGTCATAATAAAATTATATTAATGTGATACGCATATGATTCTCTATAGTACTGTTATAAATAAAATATTCTCAGTTTTTCCCATCTCCCAAACAATATATTAATCCATAAAATGGCTATAAGTAACCTACCTCAGGCAATGGTAATACACGCAAAAAGAAACCAACCAACCATGGCTGCTGCTAAATCTTTCATCACTCTTCTCCTTTTCATCTCTCTTCTCTCACTGGCTTCTTGCCTTAGCAGTGCTAGTGAGACAAAATTCAAAGCTAATGTTACTGTATCAAACGGCCTGGCGTTTGGATTCTACGCATTTGTATGTCCTCAAGTTGAAATTCTTGTGAGAAATCATCTGTTGCAAGTTTTCAACAGGGACGTGGGGCAAGCAGCTGGAATCCTTCGTTTACACGCCCATGACTGCTTTGTTCAGGTGAAACTCTTTGTGATCTCTAGCATTTGCTGTTTCAGAAATCATTATTGTATTATTAATTGTGGAGGTGCATGAATGAAATTAAACAGGGATGCGATGGATCTATATTGCTGGATAGATCAGTTGAGAGGACTGAACTTCCTAACTTGAGCTTGAGACCTGAGTCAATTCAGGTTATTGATACTCTCCGCCAGATTGTTCACTCCCAGTGTGGCCCTGTCGTCTCTTGTTCTGATCTTCTCACACTCGCTGCGAGGGACTCCGTCTTCTTTGTAACTGGCTAATCCTTTCCTCTTTTCCTCTTTTCTTCCTTTCTTTTGGAAGAATTTTAATTATAGTTATTATTATTACAGACAAGTGGATTTGACTACGCAGTCCCTTTAGGAAGGCGAGATGGAGTAGTGTTCCCAAGACCAGGACAAACATTTGAAGATCTGATAGCTCCTAATGCTAAAACAACTGAAGTACTAACCAAGTATGCTCGAAAAGGCTTGAATTTAGTCGACGCTGTAGCCCTGTCGGGTGCCCACAGCATCGGTATCGCCCATTGCAGCTCTTTCAGTGAACGCATTTTCCCTAATAGAGATCCCACCATGGAAATTTCTTTCTTCAATAGTCTTAGGCAAGTTTGTCCTGCACCAAATGCCAATGGCATAGCTTCGTTGGATATTCGATCCCCTTTTAGATTCGACAACTTTTATTTCATTGATCTAATGAACCGACAGGGAGTGTTTACTTCAGACCAAGATTTGTTTGAAGATCTTAGGACGAGGCCAACTGTTATTACTTTTGCTGCTAGCCAACCTTTGTTCTTCTCGAGCTTCGCAGTTGCCATGACCAAGATGGGGAGTGTGGAGGTTTTGACAGGCGCACAAGGGGAAATTCGTGCCAGGTGCAACGTAAGGAACTCCGATGTTAACGATTTGGAGCCTGTAGTGGAAAAGGATATAGCTTCATCCTCTGCAATGTGAGATAAAATTAGTGCATTTAGTTTCTAGCAAAGGATATGTTGAAGTCGTTGTAACTTGCTTGATTTCTTAGTTGTAACTTTTGCTCTTTTGCTTCTTGGTTAATAAGATGGTTGCATCTATTGCCGAAGTTATCTCTCAAACGCTGAGAAATCTCATGCTCGTATGTTGACATGTTGATTATAGTTTATATAATTAAAATTGATGTTATGAGATACAGACAAATAGAGTTATAAGGTGTATCGAAATTTTACAATTTCGCATAAAGGTGTATCGAAATTTTACAATTTCGCATAATCGTTACTCTACTATAGAACCACCTATATATATAATGTATATCCGTACATGCAGACTATTTATATGTCCATTCTCGCCATATCATGCGCCATTTAATTCTCCGGCGCGCGTGCTGATAGAGTCGTGGCGTAACTGAGTCTGTCCCCTACTTTCCATCATATCAAATGAGCTAGGCTTTTATTTAGCGGGTCTAGGATCTCGAACAGTCCAGCCTGCTTTAACCACGGATTGGAAGACACATTATGGATGGACATGCTTAATAAATTTTAATGGATTTTGGATCTATTTTTTCTCTCGAGCACTCTGAACTCAGCCCAAATAGCAGAGGTCTAACGATTATAAAAAGTAGTGTTTGTGTTTAGTCTCGTTAATTATTGTTATTAAAATAATATTGATTCATTTCAAATTTAAAATTTTTTTATATAAATTAAATCCATACGAATCACAAGATATAAAATATATAAAGAAATCCATTAGTTGTACGTATAGATCTGATGCAGTTGTACATTTGAGCTTAAAAAATCCTTTGCCCATATGACAATTTCATGATTTAATTGAGCCTGTAGATCTTGACTTTGTAATATAATAACATATTCCAGTTTTCTAGTCTCCCATAATTAATCCGAGCACTGACAACTTCAAAGCATGTTTAAAATCAGACTCTATTTCTTCTATGATGAATCTTGGACATAGAAATCGAACCGTGGCTACTGTTGCTTCTATCGCTTAAGAGCCTTTTACCAAAATTATGTGAAAAAAAAAAGCATATATATGAGAAATTATCCAGTACTATTACTGTATTATGTCAAATTACATATATAATATAATAAATCAATAAAAATTAAGTAAATATAGAAAAATAATTTAAAGAAATTATTTGGTATAACTATTTTAATATGTATTTTATATGTATAATAAATTAATAAAAATTAGATAAATATTTAATATAATTTAAAGTAAATGAATATAATGCAGAGTAATTAATCTAAAATTTTATGAAAAATTTAAATTATATTCAAATAATAAAAAATAAATTTAATTTCTAGTTACGATATCTATTAAAAGCTAACAATAATTTAAAAAAAAAAATTTTGGATGATTTTCATAAGTGTCACGAACATCTATAACTCTCTGTGGTAAAGTTTAAAATTTAAATTTTATCGTTTAAATGTTTAATTTTATATTTTAATTATTTTATAAATTTTAATTTAATTTTATTATTATTATTATAAATAATTCATATTTTGCCTGTTTAGAAATTTTTAAATTTTCGAGAATTTTATAAAAAAATTTAATTTTTAATTTTTTTAAATTTTATTTTAATAAAATAATATTAATTAAAATTTTACGTTTTATAAAAAATATTTTTCAAATTCCTTGATGTTTAGAATATTCATAAAAATTAGTCACATAAAATATTTTTCTAATTAAAAAATTAAATTATTTTTAAGAAAAATTACTTATCTTTTCAATTAGTTTGATCATTTTACTACCACTACTAAATTTTCTATACATAAAATTATTAATAGTTTTTTTAGTATTGCTATTGAATAATGTAAAACAAGTCATTATCTTAAAAATATTTTTTTATTTTTCATATACAAATTATTTATTGCAAAATAAATAAAACTTTAAATAAAAATTTTTATTTTTAACTAAATTGAATATAAATTAAATTGAATTGTTAATTTATATTATGGCAATATAAGAAAAGGTAACGTTCTTAAATTATAGTCGTTGATATAATGTTATTATTTAAATATATATTTAGCTGCTAATTAAATCTATTATATATATAGTAGTGTAATTTATCCATTAATTTACAACATTTTACAATTATTTTTTGAATTGCCATTTGGCTAGATCTAAGCAATATATGGGTTTAAAAAAAAAAATTGATCAAATTTGATTTAATTTTTTTATTTTTTTAATTTAATTTAATTT
Organism: Manihot esculenta; assembly: GCF_001659605.2. NCBI lineage: Eukaryota > Viridiplantae > Streptophyta > Magnoliopsida > Malpighiales > Euphorbiaceae > Manihot > Manihot esculenta. The sequence goes on along the minus strand of NC_035162.2, from coordinate 14,770,253 downwards.
TTAATTTTAAAAATTTTATTATTTTGATTTGATTCGATTTTATTTAAAAAAAAATTAATAAAATTAAACTGAATCGATTTGCTATATTAGAAGAAAACAATAATTTTTTTAAAATTGAATAAATTACTAAAAGATAATTGACTTATTTAATTATACTCATTAGTTACTCAACTACTTCTTTTTTGTATTTTTGTACTTTTTATTACAAAATAGAAATATTAAATAATACATCATATTTACTATTTGATTTAGCATAAACTAAGTATTAATTTACTAAAACATGAAATTAGAAAGCATAAAATAACAAAAAAAATAATATGAAAATATTACTAATATGATATTAATAAAATTTAAACTCAAAATTTCTTAATTTAATTTACTTAAATTTAATTATTAAATCAAACACTAGTAGTATATAAATATGAATTTACAGTCTATTTTAAAAATACTTAATTTTTTTAAAATAAAAATTAAATGCTTAATTATTTTATTACATTTTGTATAATAAATAGTGCTTCCTCTCAGTGTGAAGGACGCACAAGCTTAGCCAACCAGCAATGGCTACTGCCACTTACTTCGCTTGTCTCCTTCTGATCTCTTCTACCTTAATGGGTTTTTCTTTTAGTGTCATCCAGGCACAAAGCAGACCTCCCATAGTCAATGGTCTCTCCTGGACATTCTACCAAACTACTTGTCCTCAACTTGAAGCCATTATCAGAAGTGAGCTCCAGCAAGTTTTCGCCACAAACATTGGCCAAGCTGCTGGGTTGCTTCGTCTTCAGTTCCATGACTGCTTTGTCCAAGGTCCCTCCATATATATAGTACATATCAGGTTCTTGTGTATGTGGTCATTTCTGAGAATGTGAGATCAGCTTATACTTGATAATTTTACAGGATGCGATGGATCGATACTGCTTGAAAGAGGAAGCGAGAGGACCGAAATTCCTAATCGGACCTTGAGACCAGAAGCATTTCAGATCCTCGAGAATCTCCGGCAGATTGTTCACGCACAGTGTGGCCTTGTCGTCTCTTGCTCTGATATTCTCACGATCGCTGCTCGTGATTCCGTCGTCCTGGTAACTACAATAAGATTCAGATTTTAGAAACTAATTTTCTTTTTCCTTCGTGGGTGGTTTGGATTTATAACCTCATTTGTCCTTCTTCTTTACTTGAATTGCAGAGTGGTGGCCCAGACTACGAGGTTCCATTGGGAAGGCGAGATGGAGTAACATTCGCACCAGTAAATCAAACACTTATAGATTTAATTCCAGCAACTGCCAACGTTAGCACAATCATTAGCCAGTTTTCAAGAAAAAACCTGAATGTTACAGATGTTGTAGCCCTGTCAGGAGCTCACACCATAGGCATCAGCAGTTGCAGCTCATTCACTAATCGCCTATATCCAACCATAGATCCTACAATGGACCCAGCTTTTGCTGCGTCTCTCATGCAGATCTGTCCTTCATTGGACTCCACTAACGTTGCTGTTCTAGATGTTCGATCTCCTAACACTTTTGACAATCAGTACTATGCTAATTTGTTCAGCCGTCAGGGCCTGCTAAACTCGGACCAGAACATAAGACGAGATGCCAGAACATTGGGCTATGTTACTAGGTTTTTTACTAATCAAACATTCTTCTTTCGTATGTTCGTGGATTCCATGGTGAAAATGGGGCAAGTGGATGTGTTAACAGGGACACAAGGGGAGATTCGTGCCAATTGCTTCAGGAGAAATTCTGATAACCTGGATTTGTTGTCTGTGGCGAAAGAGAATCTGGGTTCATCTTCTACAATGAGATAAAAGAAGAGTATTTTAATACTAGTAGCTGGGAATTCTTGCTCATTTTGGCTTGTTGGGGTGGTGTAGTTTGTCACTTGGTTTTGTAACCTGATTTGTTAACCGAGTTGTCTGCTGTTAATAAAGTGGTTGGCTTGCTATTGGATAAGTGCAAGAAAATTGTATTATAGGCACATGATTATAAGTTCTTTGAATAAAATTTTCTTTAATTTTAATTTATATATTAATTTTAAATTAAATAATATATACAAAATTAAAATTTACTAGAGTTCATCACGCAAACTAATCTATTATATGACCTGATCATATTCGATAATTTTAATTTAATCGACCAAAAATATAATGCTTCATGTCATATTTTTAAGTTTGAGTTAAACCGGCTCAACCTCTGTTGTGTAATGCTAGAGGGTTTAAAGCTATAAAAGTGTGGTGAAATTAAAAAAAAAAAAAAAAAAAAAAAAAAAAAAGCTTGTTTAGGGCTGGAGCGATTAAACGACATGACGTATTTGTCCAAAGCTGCCAGGTAGTAGGGCCGCTCATCAATTGTTCTCAAGTAGCATGGAAAAACCTCGCGAAGTCAGATAAATGGAAAGTTGAACAAAACCCCAGACTACATCCATTATCCAAAAAAACTGCGAAGATTGGCCATGGCAGGCACATCAAGGACACTCTTAAGCCTCTCTCTATCCTCTGCAACCAAGCACTGCCACCCATTTCTTAGGCTTCCCCATTCAAGTAGGGTTTTGCCGGGGTTTAACTTCAGAGCCTTGTGCACCGCCTCAGCCACCACTGTCTCACCGTTCGACACTAGTACAATTCCTGGACCAGACGAAGCCAAGCACTCAATCCTTCTAGAGAGACTTAGATTGAGGCACCTCAAGCACTCCTCAAAACCCTCACAAGCTAAAACCCAATCCCCACCAAAACCAGTTGTTGCTATCGAGAAGGATGAAGATGGTTTTAAGTCGAAGAAGGGGAAAAAGATGGTGGGAAGCTTTGAGGAGATTGGGCTTAGTGAAGAGGTGATGGGGGCTGTGAGGGAGATGGGGATTGAGGTTCCTACTGAGATACAGTGCATTGGGATTCCTGCTGTTTTGGATGGAAAAAGTGTGGTCTTGGGGTCGCATACTGGGTCTGGCAAAACTTTGGCTTATATGTTGCCTCTTGTTCAGGTGAATTTGCTTTCATGCTTGATTGATTTTCTTGTTCTATTGATTTTCTTGTTCTATTGATTTTACCTTGTAGACTTCTCTTACACCTGTTTTGGAGTGTGTTCTTGTTAATGCATTGTTGAAATGTATTGTTATTTTTGAAGCTGAAACCATTGCTGAACTGGAAATTTTAGCAATGCACTCTAATGCTGATTAAAGTTATTATTTTGAAACATCGAGAAAAAAAGATATTGTTGGAATTGGATGGCAGAGATTTTTAAAATTTGACCAATTTGTCTAGGAGTTCATCAACTGTTCCACTCCTCCGTTTGCTTGTGTTTTCCTTATATTCAGAAAATAGTGATAAAAATCATGTGAATTATTGTGCTGTTGTGGGTTTAGATTAAAGAAAATGGCTTTTCATTTATTTCTTTTGTAGTTACTGAGACGGGATGAAGCAACACTAGGTATGCTAATGAAGCCTGGTCGTCCTCGAGCTGTTGTTCTCTGCCCTACAAGAGAGCTCTCTGAGCAGGTATTTTGAGTACTTTAGAATTTGAATTTTCCTTAATCTTTGTTGCTGAACCCTTGCAATTTACAACATTGTATATCCTCTGTAGGTTTTTCGTGTGGCAAAGTCTATCAGTCATCATGCTCGATTCAGGTCTACTATGGTTAGTGGTGGCGGCTGGTTTAGACCTCAGAAAGACTCACTAAATAATGCTATTGATATGGTTGTTGGGACCCCTGGCAGGGTTCTTCAACATATTGAGGATGTTAATATGGTTTATGGCGACATAAAGTACTTGGTGAGGATCTATTATCTAATATTTTTTCTAAATTTCACATTTTCAAAGGACTGAAGATTGTTTTATAGATGTTTCACATCAGTATGTGAAGACCTAGTGATATTTTTGCGAGCTGGAACTTCTGCTTTTTGCACTTGATGATATTGTGATCTTTTAGTAGGTGCTAGATGAGGCAGATACCATGTTTGACCGTGGCTTTGGTCCTGAAATTCGCAGATTTCTACGCCCATTAAAGAACCGTGCATCAAAACCTGATGGCCAAGGGTTTCAAACCATTTTGGTCACCGCAACAATGACAAAGGTATGCTGACCTGGGCTAAAGTCTTAAAGGATATACGTGGTTTATCTTCTGTTCATTTTGAATGAGAAGTTCAGCCTCAAATTTTTCTTGCCATTCACTTTTATGAAATGGAATCATGCTACTTCTCTTCACTTTTTTAAATGAGTCCAAGTTTGCGCTCCATAGCTTTTAAAATCAGTTTATTAATGTGCTTGTATTCATAACTTTTACATAATCCTTTTGCTTACTTGTGCAATGAATGTAGTGGACTGCTGATTTTGGTTTATAGCTTTCTTTGATGGTTTATGTGCATGCATTTTATTGAGATTTAGTTTCAATATGGTGAATTTTGTTTGTTTATTTGTTGGGTGTAACTTAATAGATTTTCTTCTGCAAATTTGGTATTCAAAGAATTTGGATCATTAAACTTTTAGAGGTTTTGCAGGCAGTTCAAAAGCTGATTGATGAGGAATTTCAAGGAATAATCCATCTGCGCACATCAACACTGCATAAAAAGATAGCATCTGCTCGGCATGATTTTATAAAACTTTCTGGTTCTGAAAACAAGTTGGAAGCACTGTTACAGGTTAAACTGCTGTTCTACTTTGTCATAATGTCATACCAAGCACGTTTGAGATTTCTGCGTGCATTTGTATTTTTAACCTTATCCAAATATTGTTGTTGTTGATGAAATTTATGCTTCAGCCTTCAGATCATATGAAGGCATTGCTATTACTTCTAGATCTAATCCAACACATGATAAAAGGAAGAATTTATTTGTTACTATTAAATCTTCTTCTCCCTCTTTCTTATTTTGTGGTCATAGATGAAGCATCTTGCAGTGTGGACCGTTGAGTGGAGATTGAGCATCTCTCTTGCACACTCCTACTACAATGTCAGTTAGATTGCCAGGCATGCATATAGATTTCAGCATGTTGACACAAAAGTTGCACAAAATTTGTGAAATACAGATCCTTCATGTAGATTCTTTTCGATATATTTTCAGCAACTCTTTTTTTGTGAAAGAAAATAAGTCCACAATTTACAAAAGAGTCAAAAATATTCCAACGTTCTTCCACTCATACTGAGATACGAATTGTGAACAAAACTTAAACAGAACCTTTCAGTTTCTGTAAAATGGGTCTTGGTCAAGCATCCTCAGCAACAGTTGCAAAAATCATTATTGAGGTTGGTTTAGTGTTTAGGTCATTCTGGTTTGTATGTGGATGGCCTTGTCATGGATGTTCATGAGAACTTGTAGCCTCTGTTGATTTTTGTATTGGTTAGTTTGAGAAACAAACAAACCAGTTCTCCCTCTTCCATGTTAGTTGCAAAATTTAGCAAGATGTGGCAAATTATTGTTTCGTTTCTTTTACTTCAGGTTTTCTTTCAGACCTGAAGAGAGATGTCAAATGAATTTAAAAAGCTTGAGTTGCTACTGGTTGAGAGAAAGTTGGGGAAATTAACCAAGTATATCCTTGTGAAGACAGGTTCTTGAGCCAAGTTTAGCAAAGGGAAACAGGGTGATGGTATTCTGTAACACATTGAATTCCAGCCGTGCTGTGGACCACTTTCTTGCTGAGAATCAGATTTCTACTGTCAATTATCATGGAGAGGTACCAGCAGAACAAAGGTTAGACTGAAAATTCTTTGTTCCTTGAAACTGTTATTTATTGGCACTTCATAGAAATTCTCCACTGCCCAGTAAAATTCGTTATACCTTTCTTCATTCATCCCTTCAAATTGTGCATATCCTGCAGAGAAAACTACCTTATTTTATATACAAGTACCTGACTTGCCTTTGAGCATCCAAAGGAAGGCAATCTCTCTTTATTAATTCTTTTCCAATAATAATCTCTTTATTTCTTTTTTTCAATAACTATCTAAACTTGTTTCTGTCATAGAGATGCCTTCCATTTATGGTGCCAAATTGTAAGATTCAATCCTTGAACATGCCTATGCCAAAGAAAATATCATTTAAAAAATGGGAATATAGTGTTTTACAAACTTTATTTCTGTGTGCATGCATTGTCAATTTTAGTGCTTAACCAACATTTCCTTATAAAAACAGGGTTGAAAATCTACAGAAGTTTAAGAGTGATGATGGAGATTGCCCCACATTGGTCTGTACCGACTTGGCAGCTAGGGGGCTTGATTTGGATGTTGATCATGTTATCATGTTTGATTTCCCCTTGAACTCTGTAAGTGACTTTTTTCCCTTTTTCCTCCTTTATGGTTTCTCAGCTTTGTGTTTAATTTTCTCAGTTTCCTCTTTTGGTATCTCCTTTTAACATTTGAAAGTTGGCTGACAATATGTTGGTAAAATCTTTTGGTACTTGGTTCACTAACTTCAAATCAAATCCTGCCCATCTGAGATGGGGGAGGTTTTTGGAAAGGGGAATGGCTACTCCTATTTTGTAGCATGGAATTACAAGCAAAGAAAAGACTAAAGTTTTTTTTTTCTTTTTTGGGTCTTACAGATCGATTACCTTCATCGCACAGGAAGAACTGCTCGAATGGGTGCAAAAGGTATGGAGCATGGAAATTTGCTGAAGCCATATTTAAACCTTTGTTGAGATCAATTTCTGTTAGACCAGAAAAGAAGTATTGAAACTTTTCTACACATAAAGCAAACATCAACTTATGAGACAAAATTAGATCTCAAATAATTTGTTTTTTAATTTTAATTTTTTGAACTTGGCAACATGAGGCCTACTCTGCAGTTTTTTGGCCTGGGACACCATGTTTTCTTCTCCTTGTAATTTCAGCTGAGAAGATTTCCTTGTACTTAACGAAATTCTTGACACCTGTAGCATTCACAATCCCCTGGTTTTGGAAAATTTCTCAGTATGTCCTCTTTCATTACAGGGAAAGTGACAAGCTTGGTGGCTAAAAGGGATGTGCTGTTGGCTGCCCGAATTGAGGAGGCAATGAGGAAGAATGAGAGCTTGGAAGCCCTTAATAAAGATAATGTTCGGAGAGATGTTGCCAGGGCTCAAATAACTGAACAGAAGGGAAAGAAGGAAAAGTTGATTAAACAATCCAATCAGAGAAACAAGACGAAGGCTGCAACAGTAAAATCTTCTAGCAACCTCACCAAGGCTTCTTCAGTAAATAAATCTGGAAAATCATCCACCTTAGCAAAATCTGCAAAAGGTGTTAAAGTTGTGAAGACAGTTAGAGCCTCCAGTAGAACATCTCTTGCTGGCAACAAGAAAACAGGGAGTAAAAAATCCACTGCAGTCAAATCGACAGCTTCAAAGCTAAGAGTAGTGCCGCTTAGAGGTCGCTCATCTTCATCTAGCAAGAAATAACCATCAAGGTCTAGTTGATTACTGTTGTTAAAATTTTACATACATTAGAAAATGCTTATTATTTCTTTTTTGTTTGTAGTAGTAGCATCTGCATTATTTAATGTGAAGAAAAATGTCAGCTTGTGTTCTTTGCCCAGATTGGCGCATTATCGCAATGTTTGGAAATTTTCTACCATTTTGTTTTTGCAGCAGTGAAACTGCCTACAACCATGAAAACATAAAATGTAATTATCCTCTTCTATGAAGAAAAATATCAGAGCTATTCATATCACAGGAGGATAATCTATAGTTCATAGGAATTGACCCGAAATCAGTTTTGTAAATATTACAACGTCTGCATATTCTTGTTCACTTCCATGTGAGCAAGGGATGAGGATTTTTTGCAGGGGCAACAACGTTTCCGTCGGAGTCATAAATGATGACACCTGAAAAGTCCGGTAGCTGGCACTTCCCACCCATGAGTATATTCTTCTGCCAAACTCCAACTCCTTGCTGTTGCTGTTCACCACTAAACAAGAGTTCACTGTTACTGCGACCGTGCAGAGTGCGAACTCCGGTGCTCAGCATCATAGCTTCAGTATTGAGTTGGATGACAGGACTATGGTTGGAAGAACCATAGCAAGTGCTCCAGCGTCGCCATTTACGCGAATGAGAAGCACACATGAACAAGGCAAAGGCACACAAGAGAAGAGTCATTCCAGCCATGGCTGCTTGTGATGTGTTCAGTGGTATTTGTGTGATGTGAAGTTGGCGAGCCATAGGAAATTTGATGTTGGGTATGAGCTTGTATCCAAGTCTATATATACATCTCTTGCTCTTGTTTACCAAATGGGGTTGTTGCGTTTGGAGGATTTGTTGGAGTTTAGATGAAGATAATTGACCAGCATGTCTCTGTGGGTTTGGTGGTGAACTTGGAATCATTCTATGTAATACAAACAAACCAGTCATCTACCTACACGTTGGGCAGTTGGTAATGGCCATATTTTTTACATTATTTTGAAAATATTTATATGTAATATTTTGCAATAATGTAAAAAATGTATAATTTCCGATAATATATCAACATTAATCAAGTACGTGAACGAGCATTTCTGTTCCAATTAGCCCAGCCCATCTGCACTTGGAAAATGGGAATTTGGCGTTCTGTTCTGTCACTCTGTACTGTAAGCATTGAATTCCAAGGCCGAACGTGCATAAATGATCACCGATTTCTCCCTTGAAGTTGCTCCGGTTACGCCAATTAGGATCTTTTGCTGAACCCATATATGTATTTTCCCCCGAATCCCTCTCATAGATTCCAGTCGAATCGTTTCCATCTCAATCCGACCTCTCAGCACCAAATTTCTTCACACTTCCAGCTCAAATCTTTCCCATTTATTTTGCCAAAACCTCCACGCTTGGCCCCCGACTTATACAACTCGGAGAAAACACAGTACTGAACCCGAAAGGTGACGCAGTTTCCACGTTGGATGTAAGGAAGTGGACAAGCTAAATTCTCAAGTTTGCAGAAGCAAGAGAGGAGATAGAGATGGCAATGGAGTCAAAAGAGAGTCTGTATTTCAACGAAGAGGCGGTGTGTGCACGGACTGAGATATGTTTGAGGAGCTACTAGGGAAGTTGGCAGAAGCGAAAAGGCGGCTTTGCGATGGGGCTCAAGATTGAGCAGTTGAAGGCTGAGCTTCAACAGTTGGATGATTAATGAGGTTGGTGATAATGTGTATTGGCCAAATTTGATTTGTTGCATTCATTTCTTGGGTTCCGAATTTTTACATTACCTTCAGAATGAAACGATTTTTGTTTTGTTGTAACTTTTGATTATCTGCAAAAGTCATATGCTTTGGCCTTTGTGCTGTGATGGTTATAGTCTTGCATGCCAAATGCTACTGTAAGAAAAACAAACGAGAGAAACTCTAATACAGGATGATTGTCTAAACACTAAAAATGAATTTCTTTAAAATAAAATTTATGATAACGATAAACAAGCTCGATTTATGGAACCGTTAAGTAAATTAATTTTATTAAATATATAAAAAAAATAAAGTCAAATAGAATTTTTGAATATAAAAAAATAAAAATAATTAAAAATAATTAAAAAATAAATAATTAAATTTAAGAGAAAAAATCATGAGAAATATTAAGTCAAATGAATAATTTTAATTTCAAGATTATTAGTTGATACAGATATAAAAAAGATAATTTTAAATTAATTAATGATAAATCAGTTTTATAAATATTGAAAATAGTTTGAATATCTAATTTTTTTTTAAATTTTAAACCAGATAAAAAACGTTGGCTGCGGCTACTCTTTTGTATTAGGACTATGTTATGGATATATAATTTTTTTTTATATTTTAAACTAGTTAAAAAATACTTGTAATTAATTTTAACTCTGGAATAATTATAAAACATATTTTTAGAATTTAATTCAATTAAAGCATTAAAATTTAAAAGAATTTGATTCTAACTAGCAAGATGATGGATTTGTTTAAGTTAGATTATATTTATCTTTAGGGAGATTTTATACGACATAATTCACCACTGGTTTAAAATTAAATTAAACAATTACGATTTAATTAATTTAAATAATAATAAATTATTCTAATAGTCTTTATTACAATAATCAATAAAATAATAATAAACACTAGTTAGTTACAGGAATAATATAAATATTAAGTACAGTTAAAGGAAATAATACAATTATATAAATCTTATAACCAATTAAACTGAAATTTTAATCATGATTTAACTGAAAGAAGAAATGAAAAGTGTTTTCAACCTCTAAGCTAATTAATAATGAGAGATGGGAGATGAGATGAGATGTCTATGTACTAAGAGTCATAACTCAACCTAAATATAAATAGCTAAAATCAAAATCGAGTACATTTTATCTGGTTATTTTTTAAATTTGGAACTGAATTCTGATACCTCTCGTCAAAATATTATGCTTATAACGTAGTTCATAATACAGTATGTTGAGATTTAGAGTTCAAGTGTGACTCTATTTCTTATCGTTACATGAACTTGATTATACCTATTGTTTTTTTGAATTTAGAATGTAGAGTTCAAATTAGATTTTTTTTCAAATTATTTTCTAATTCTTGTTTAATCTATCAAGATATTAAAATTCAAACGAATCAACATGTTTTAAATAAAATCAAAATCAAATTCAATATCTGAGTATTTTAAAATATTAAAACTATATAAATGTCCATATTATCAATACAGCCATTGAGTCAAGTTTATTTAGTATATTTCTAGATTATGCAGCTGTGCAATGAGCAATCTTTTTTTTTTATACCACACGGAAAGCTAAATTTAACGATACGATTAATCGGTATGTTTTTTAAAATTTCAGAAAATTTGAGAATAATATCGAACTAAATAATTAATTTTCAATTTTTTCCTAAAAAACAAAGTTCTTAGCAACGTAGCCCTTTCTTATATAATTTCATATTAGATTGTTTCCCAAGTCCTGGAGTTCCTGGCTATAGAAGATTTATGATATTGAGAATTCTATGTATTTGTATTTCTGTATAGAATACATTTATATAGTATATACCAGTGGTTGAGTTTGATACAGATTATATGAATAACAAATATTATCTCAACCAACTATAAACCTTATCATAACTCTAAATCTTATCACAACTCTAACCTTATCATGACTCTAAACCTTATCACAACTCTAACCCTTATCACTAACTAAATACAAGATAAGTATACAGCTATAACTCAAGTTACAAATAGATAAAACTGTTATAGTTAGTCTTTATCTTTAATACGCCCCCGCAAGATTGAGGCGCCATCGGAGACTCCAATCTTGGTTCTAAAGTAACAAAACTGAGTTCTTCCCAAAGCCTTTGTAAGCACATCAGCAACTTGATCTTTTGAACTTATGTGAAGAACCCTTAACTGTCCAGCATTAATTTTCTCGCGAACAAAATGGTAATCCAGTGCAAGATGCTTCATCCTAGTATGATAGATTGGATTGGCGCAGAAGTAAGTCGCACCAAGATTATCACAATGAAGGACTGGTGGTTGTGATATTGGTACTCCCAAATCTTGTAATAAACTTTGAACCCAAAATACCTCTGCTACAGCATTGGCTAAGGCTTTGTACTCAGCCTCTGTAGAAGATCGGGAGACAGTCTTTTGGCGACTAGATTTCCAGGATATAATATTAGAACCAAGATATAGAACATAAGCTGTTGTAGACCGCCCATTATCAAGGACACCACCCCAATCAGAATCAAAGAAGGCAGACAGAGTATGAGTGGAATTTCGATTGAGAAATAAGCCATAATGTATGGTTCCTTTAAGATATCGCAAAACACGTTTCAGTGCTTGAAGATGAGTTTGCGTCGGTGCATGCATAAATTGTGACAGCCGATTCACTGCAAAAGAAATATCAGGACGCGTAATTGCCAAATATTGAAGAGATCCAACAATTTGGCGATATACGGTGGAATCAGTCGAACTAGAACCATCATTTAAGATGAGCTTGTCTCCTGTAGACATAGGAGTATTCACCTCTTTAGCTCCAGCCATATCAAATCGGTCTAACAAATCAGCAATATGTCGATGTTGCGAAAGAAATAATCCTGCAGCTGTAGAAATCACTTCAACCCCCAAAAAATGATTTAATATTCCCAAATCTTTGACAGAGAACTGAGCAGATAGCTTCTGTACACAGGTATGCAGAAAATGATTGTTATTACCTGTAAGTACAATATCGTCAACATATACTAGAAAATATGCAATAATCCCATTGGAGGAAAAAATAAACAAGGACGCATCAGCATTTGATTTGCGAAAATCAAGTTTGAGCAAAAAAGAAGTAAGTTCAAGATACCAAGCTCGTGGAGCCTGTTTCAAACCATAAAGAGACTTCTTCAGTTTGCAAACATAATCAGGAAACTCAGGTTGCACATATCCTGGAGGTTGCTGCATATAGACATCTTCATAAAGTGTGCCATGTAAAAAGGCATTATTTACATCCAATTGCCTTAACTGCCATCCTTTAGAAATTGCAAGAGTAAGAACTACCCGAATTGTAACCGGTTTTGTAACCGGACTAAATGTCTCAAAATAATCACGCCCAGGTTCCTGAAGAAATCCTTTGGCAACCAAACGTGCCTTGTACTTATCAATAGTACCATCTGGTTTACGCTTAATCCGAAACACCCATTTGCAACTAATAAGATGATGTTTGTCTCTCGGAACCAGCTCCCAGGTTTTATTTTTCAAAAGAGCATTGTACTCTGAATCCATCGCCTGCCGCCAAAGTGAACTGGCCAGAGCTTGTTTCACTGTTCTTGGCTCGAGTGTATCCGGTAAAGGATATTTAGTTGTAAGATTAACAAAAGAAGAATTAAAATATTTTGAGTTAGGCTTCCTTTGTCGCTGCTGCCGTTGTACAGGAGCTGGAACTGAGTCTTGTGAAACAATCGGTAGTGGCAAATCTAAAGCAGTAGTAGAAGATTCAGTCATCAAAGGGTCAACTTGTTGAGTCTCAGTACTAATTAATGGCATGGTAGATTGATCAGATTCTGCTGATAATGCTGTAATAGATTCGGAACCAGTACTTGAAACCAACAAATCAGAATCACTTGGAATAGAAATTGCCAATGGAACCGAAGTAACTGCAGTTGGTGCAACAGGTGATGGATTTGGTTGTTGTGCCGAACCTGTACAAGAAGCATCTCGAAAATAATCTGTAAATTGATGAGAACTAGTGCAAGTTTCAGATGGAAAAATATGCTCAACAAATTGAATATGACGAGACAAATACAAACGATTAGCCTTTGGATCGTAACATTTGTATGCAGATTGAGTTGGAGAATATCCAAGAAAAATACAAGGCAATGAACGACACTGAAGTTTAGAATTATTATATGGCCTTAGCCATGGAAAACAAAGGCAACCAAAAGATTTCAATCTCTTAAAACTATGAGGCATACCAAACAATCTAGAGAAAGGTGTTTGAAACGAAATAGCGGACGAAGGCAACCAATTGAGCAAATAAACAGCAGCCTGAAAAGCATGAGACCAATAATTAGAAGGTAAAGACGAAAATTGTAACATAGCAAGACCTGTTTCAACTATTGAGCGATGACGACGTTCAGCAGTACCATTATGCTCTGGCGTATGTGGAGGTGTTGTATAATGTGAAATACCACAAGACAAAAAATGATTCTTAAGCTTTTGATACTCCCCACCATTATCAGTGAACACAGAAACAATTCTAGTGTGAAAATAATTTTCAACCAATTTCTGAAAGTGGATAAACAAATCATGAGTATCAGATTTCTGCTTCATGGGATATAGCCAAATATACTTAGAATAGTGATCAATAAATGTAACGTAATATGCATAGCCATCAATAGATTTTTGTGTAGGACCCCAAACATCGGAATAAACAAGTTGCAAAGGCTTATTACTAACAAGAGAATTCTCAGAAAACGGTAATTTATGACTCTTGCTCATAGAGCAGGAAGTACAATGAAAACTAGAAACATATTTAGACATAGACTGAAGACCAATATTTCGAAGTACTAACAAAAGGACTTTATTGTTGGGATGACCAAGCTTGTGATGCCATTCAGAAAGCAAAGACAGACACCGAGTAGTAACATTCAGCTGAGAACGTTGAGAATTAACTCTGGAAAAACTTGCACAGTAGATATCATCAATGTTCTCTCCCCGTAGGAGAGACGCCCCCGTGTACAGATCCTTCACAACAAAATAAGATGGAAAAAATTCCACAGAAACATGATTAGTGCGACACAACTTAGCAATTGAGACCAAATTCTTGCGCAGATTAGGCACGCATAACACATTAGGCAATGATAAATTCTTAGAGTAAGTAGGAATTTGCACAAAACCAGTATGTGATACAGCAAGCGTTTTACCATCACCAAGTTGTACTTCCTCAGGACCTCCATAGTCAGAATAGCTTTGCAAAGAAGCTGGATTCGACACAACATGATGAGAAGCTCCGCTATCAAACAACCATTGTTGTGGAGAAGAAGCAGCCATAGAAGAAGTAACATTAACTGCAGGTATCGGTGCTGAAGAATGCGAGGTATCAGTCTTCAAAGACATATTATTCTCCTTAAGAAAGCGAGCCAATTTGCGACATTCAGCAGTAGTATGCCCAGTATATTCACAAAATTGACATACCACATCAGGTCGATAAGAACCTCGACCTCGACCACCAGAGTAAGAACCACGACCACCACGTCGATTTCCAGAATAATTGGAGTTTTGTGGAGATCGATTATAATTGCCATTCTGATTGTGTGAACGCCCTCCAGAACGTTGAGTGTAATTGACAGTAGCAATCACTTGTGACATAGCTGAAACAGTTGTGGAATCTTTTTCTTGTAGGGATCGTTCATGATCAGTAAGTTTTTCAAAGAGATCAGAAAAGGTTATTGGGGTTTCACGAACTTTTAACGCAGCAACTATGGGACTGTAATCATCTCCCAATCGCGTGATAATATAAACAATTAAGTCATCATCACTCACCGGATTCTGGGTAAGAGCAAGCTCATCTGCAATAGCCCTCATCTCATTGAGAAAAATAGCAATCGGTTTGGTTCCCTTAGAGTTCTGTGCTAATTTAGTTTTTAAGGACAGAATTCTAGAACGAGAAACATTAGCAAAACTCTGGTGAAGCCGATCCCATGCTTCTTTGGCAGCATTGGCTGAAGAAATCAAGGGTTGAATAGTATCGGAACAACTTCCTAAAAGAGCACTGATCAAAATTTGATCTTGTCGAAACCATAAGGCGAAAGCTGGGTTGGCTGTTTTGTCTTTTTCAGAAATAAATTGTGATGGTGCAACCCGTGAACCATCAATAAAATCAAGTAAATCAAGACCAATTAAGATTGATTGGATCTGTTTTCTCCAAACAGGAAAATTCTCCGGAGTAAGTTTAATTGGAAAATGCATTGGAGCATTTAATTGAATGACGGTATTGGATGACGAAGCCATTAATTAAAAGAAAATTGGATCAGAAAACTCGTGAGAGCAGATTGCGGCTCTGATACCATATAGAAGATTTATGATATTGAGAATTCTATGTATTTGTATTTCTGTATAGAATACATTTATATAGTATATACCAGTGGTTGAGTTTGATACAGATTATATGAATAACAAATATTATCTCAACCAACTATAAACCTTATCATAACTCTAAATCTTATCACAACTCTAACCTTATCATGACTCTAAACCTTATCACAACTCTAACCCTTATCACTAACTAAATACAAGATAAGTATACAGCTATAACTCAAGTTACAAATAGATAAAACTGTTATAGTTAGTCTTTATCTTTAATATTGGCCTCAGCTCCTGGATTGGAAGAAAACCATCATCCCATTTTGCATCATGTCTGCAATCTTATTCTGGAAAGAGCCTGCAATTTGGATTTTCATTTTCACCCTCACATTACATACTTCTCATCAACAACTGATACCACTAATTCAAATATAAGCAACTTGATGCTGAATTCCATCTTGATTTTTTGAATCTCTGTTGCCAATTCCTAGTCTATTGAGTGGAAAAGGCAATTCTTCTCTGATACAGTATTTTCATGCTTTTGTTGTAGAATTTTTATGCATTTTAACCCTTCGTTTGACATGATTTATTTAATAAAAAAATTTAAATAAATTCTTATAAAATTAGCAAAATTCTTTATTTAAAGGTAAATATTCAAAAAGCATAATTTTTTTTTAAAAAATAATAATAATTATTATTAAGGGTGACCAAATAAATTTGAAAAAATGCTTGCTTTTTATGCATGCAGCAAGCAGTGGAAGATTTGTTTAGTGATTTGATGCAGTATTAAAGGGATAATTTGATTTGATTGATGGCGTAAAGTATGCATTAGCCACAAAACCACGAAAAGCATTTAGGAAAGACAAATTTTTACTATTTTATTATTCTTTTAATTTTATATTACTGGCAGATGAGCTAGCCAGGACAGGAGCATCATCACTCTTTCTAAAGCATAAAAATAATATTTTACAGATAAATTTAAATTAAAAATTAAAAATTAATATATTTAGCCCTACTTGTATAGATTAATATCAGTGGTAAAGGCCAAATTTTATGTTGAGAAGGGGACATAGATTCTCATGTGATGGGCATGGGCAGTCTGGCTTTTCTTCCCCTTTGCAGCTTCTCAGTAGGGTCACCACCCCATTTGTGAATGAACATGATCTGCTTTCCTTTTCTTTTTGGATTGCTTTAAGGCATGATACCAGGAACTATAAAGCTTGAGCTAACTGCTAAAGAAACAAAAAGAGAAGCTTATTGAATTAATAATTGAGTTTGCATTTATTTATTGGTCTTTCATCAAGGTATTACATGTTAAGGGACTCAACTTTATTAGTTACATAATTTAAGAAATTTATTATTTATACGTCAATCCCTACATTTTTAAAAATCTATTAAAACATCTTTATTTTTTATCTTCGTCAACGAAATAGTCCTTTTATTAAATTCTTTCGATTTCTACCATAAAAAATATATCAAAAAACCAAATTATCTCTATTATTTAATTATTTTTTCTCATCTTTCTCCTTTTGGATTGAATCGAATTGAAAAATAATTTACTCTTTATCTTCATAGCATGCAGAGATCACCATTATTGAATTTAATAGAAAAGCAACAGTGTACGCTATTATCTCACTTTGGAGAAAAAAAATTATGAGAAAGTTTATTTTGGAGAAAGGGTCTAAGAGTTAGGGATTTTATCACAAGCCAAAGAGTGAGGGTAATTTAGGATTTTAAGAAATTTTTCTCTTTTTACTAATATTTTAACAGAAAAAATGATTAAAAATGAACAAAAAGACTATTTTATTAATAGAGGTAAAAAAATAAAAACATTTTAATAGATTTTTAAAAATGTAGGGACTGACTTGTAAATAATAGTAATATTTAGGGACTAAATTGTAAATCTTCTTATACTTTAAAGAAAAGGGAAGCAAAGCAGAGGGCAGAGGGGGATGTGGGGATGCATGTTGAAGCAATAAGTTGCTGATTATTATCAAATTAGATCTCTCTTTTTTTGACCAAAACTTGTGACAATGTATTTATATATTAAAAAAGGAATATGGAGCAAGTGAAGAATAAGGAGACAAGGGGAGCAAATCCTTTGCCTGTTGAGGCATGTGGGGGAAGAGGGAGAGGCATGGCCTCCTTCCTGTCTGTCTGCTTTTATCCTGAAGCATTGACCCTACCTGCAATTTTTGTGTGAGGGAAGTTGCTTTTTCCTCTTCTTGAGATATAGCTGCAGCTCCATTTCTGCTAATGTGTTTGAATATTAAATCATTACAAAGTTCATGCATTTTGACAAAATTAACTATCTATTTTTTTTTTAAATACAATTTTGTAAAAATATTTCTTAATTAGTCTTTTTGTATTAAGGGTATTATTGGCGGCTAGAATTAACAGAGAAATTAATTAGTAGTTAATTTTAATTAGGTTTAATTAGGTTTAAAATATTAAGGACTAAGTAGTTAATTTTAATAAAAGGCAGGGACCTAATAGTAATTTTACCCTTATGTTTATATTTTACCGAGTTAATGGCCATACACAACCCCACCTGCTGCCCCACATTGTAGGCAGGCTTGAATAATTATATGATTCTGAAGATCTCTCTTCATTTCTTGCTTCCTGAATTTCTCTTGCTGCTTTGAATGTCTCGCTTCTTATGTTATGTCAATACTGCAATTAGAAACATAACTAGCCAGAATTTAATCTGAAATTTGGGAACCTTGAAAAGTTTAAGAGCTAAGAACAAAGCTAAACATTGCATTAACTGGAAGAGCTCTAGATTACTGGAAAACTTCCTAGTATTCACGCATTTAAAGTGATGTGAAGCAAAGCATGACCACACTGCTGTTTCTAAAACTGTACAAGAAACCCAAAACAATACCAACACTCAAAGCTATTCCTCTTCTCATTTTCCTCAACAGTTGCATTGTTCTTTCTTTTTTCTTCTTGGGATAGATAAGAGAAATCAATCATTGATGTCTCTGCAAGGACATAAGACCACAAAAACCTAAGACCTTATTTCAACTTTGATTTGATGACTGTTTTATTAAAGGTTGAGATGTCTTTCCCCATTCTTCTGGTGTGCTCTTCACCTCCATTAACAATGCCACTACTTCCTTCATTGTCGGCCGCTCGGCCGGGGAAGAGTTGACACAGAACATTGCTATACCTAGTGTTTGAAGCATTTCTTGCACCATCTGATCTGGTAAACCTTGAAGCTTTGCATCTAGTATTGAAACAGCTGGTTCAAAACTTGCCATCTTTTTCTTCACCCATTCAACTATGTGCAGCCCATCTCCAACTTGAGATTCCACAGCACTCCGGCCGCTTAGAATCTCTAGCAACACCACCCCATAGCTATAAACATCACTTTTTTCTGTTATATTCATGCTATATCCATACTCTGCAAGTAATGGTAATGGAAATTTATTATAAATAGAACTAAGAATTCAATTAAAAAAAACAACAAACTGGTACTCTTGAAGAAGAGAATATGAAGATTAAGCATGCTTGCCTGGAGCAATATAACCATAAGATCCAGCAACCCTTGATATGGCTTGATGATAATTTGCAGAGTTCATCAATTTGGCTAGGCCGAAATCTGCCAAATAAGCCTCAAACTTGGAATCTAGAAGGATGTTATTGCACTTAACATCTCTGTGAAGAATTGCAGGCAAACAATCATGATGAAGGTAAGCTAGACCTTGAGCTGATCCTACTGCAATCTTGTACCTTGTTTCCCAATCCAAGTTTCGATTCCCTCGCAACAGCTGTTGCAAATTACCATTTGGAATGTAGTTGTAGAGAAGAAGCTTGACACTTCTATTGGAACAATAGCCTAAGAGCTTCACAATATTTCGATGTCGAATGTGTCCTAGAATTTGAATTTCCGCTGCAAATGAATCCACGGGTTCTTCTTCTCGTTTTGTTTTCCAAAGCTTTTTGACTGCAATCAATTCCCCACTAGGCATTTCAGCCTTGTAGACAACACCAGAGCAGCCTTTGCCAATCACATTTTCATCTCTCAAACAATCTAAGATGTTATCAATGGAAAAGTTGAGCTTTTGAAATGGGATAAAAGTCCATGGATAAGAGAAATCTTCAGCCTCTGATGAAGAGGATGATGCTCCTAAAGCTTTCTCCAGCATGTACTTATGATTCCTAGAAAGTAAAATCCATGAAGCAATAACTGCCATTGTCACTGAAGCCAGAATCACAGAAATCAATGCTACAGTTTTGGCCGATTTCAATCCATTTCTTCTAGTAACTCTTGATGAACAAGTAGACCCATCAGTTGATAAGCAAAGATTTGGGTTTTGAAAATATGAACTAGAGGACAAAGTTCTGAAAAATGGTGTTACAGGAATAGGGCCTGAGAAGTTGTTGCAAGAGATATTTAGGGAAGTGAGGCTTGTAAGAGAACCAAGAACCTTAATGTTCCCATAAAGCAAATTATGAGAAAGATCAATTGATTGTAACTGGGTCAAACTTGATATTGTCTCTGGGATTTCTCCTGTAAATGCATTTGAGCTCAAGTCCAAACTGATGGTTAAGCTTGTCACATAACCAATTTCTGGTGGAATTGGACCAGAGAAGCTGTTGTAGCTCAAATCAAGCAGCGTTAGCTTCTGCAAATTCTTAATGGATCTTGGAATTGACCCTGATAGAAGATTATTGTTGAGAATCAGCTTGTTCAAGTAACTGAAGTTGCCAAAGCTCCATGGAATTTCACCTTTGAAGCTGTTTCTGCTAAGATCAAGCTGCTCCAAATTCACTAGGTCCCCTAGCTGAGACGGTATCTCTCCTGTAAAGTGATTGTTGTGCACATCCAGGAGCTCAAGAACTGTGATGTTGGCAATCTCAACTGGGATTGCTCCAGAGAAATGATTCATGTATAAGTCTAGAAAGACTAAATTCTGCAACTGGCCAATCTCCTTTGGAATCTGACCTGAGAGTTGATTTTCACCAAGCCTCAATCTCACCAGAGACTGACAATTTGCAATACTTCGCGGCAACCCTCCTGATAATGAATTCCCTAGAAGCAGAAGCTTGCTTAATTTCTTCAATCCAAAAATCTCATCTGGGATTGTCCCTGTAAGCTTGTTTCTTGAAAGATCAAGAGCATATAATTCAGTGCAGTTCCCAAAAGATGCTGGTATGGTACCAGAAACTGAGTTGCCCCACAAGAAGAAATTTTGCAAATACTTCAATTCTCCAATCTGCCATGGAATAGCACCTGATAATTGATTCTTATCAAGCTGCAGAGCAGTTAGGCT
Source organism: Manihot esculenta (assembly GCF_001659605.2). NCBI lineage: Eukaryota > Viridiplantae > Streptophyta > Magnoliopsida > Malpighiales > Euphorbiaceae > Manihot > Manihot esculenta. The sequence goes on along the minus strand of NC_035162.2, from coordinate 14,749,552 downwards.
TGTGCAATTACTTAACTGCCAGGGAATCACACCGGTTAATGAATTATCTGACAAGTGAAGCTGCTCAAGAACCACTAACTTCCCTAAATCACTTGGGATTTCTCCAGAAATATCATTAGCTGAAGCATCAAGCACAACCAGAGACGAACAATTTGAAAGCTCAACTGGGATGGGTCCAGAAATTGCATTGCCCCATAGAAGCAAGCTAGTAAGTTTCTGCAACTTACCCAACTGAGAAGGGATGGAGCCAGTGAGCTTATTCATGTGCAAATACAAGTTCCTCAACTCTGAACACAAACCAAGCTCAAGTGGTATAGAACCAAACACCTCTGTATCGTAAAGAGCTAAAGTTTGGAGATTGATCAAGTTCCCAAACGTAGGTGGTATCGCACCAGTCAGCCCAGTTGCAGCAGCACCAAATGTAGTGAGATTGGTTAATAGTCCTAATTCTGGAGGTATATCTCCAGTTAAATAAGGATTCCCACCTACTCTAAATTGCTGGAGAGATATTAAAGAACCCAACTGGGATGGTATTGAGCCATTGATGAGATTATCTTGCAGACAAAAAACTTGTAAAGAAGTAAGATTTGCTAGTTGTGGAGGTATTGTACCAGATAATCTATTAGAGTTCAAGTAAAGGAACTGAAGTGAAGAGAGGAGACCAAGTTCTTGTGGTATTTCACCTGAAAGAGAGTTAGAGGAGAGGTCTAAAAGCCTAAGGCTGGTGAGTTGGCCAAAGGAAGGAGGGATAGAACCAGAGATATTGGTAGAGGAGAGATTGAGAAGTTGCAGATAAGTGAGAGAAGAAAGCTGTGAAGGCAGTGAAGAGAGATTGAGGAATGTGTTCGGCAAAGAAAGAGAGATGACTCTGTTTTGAGGAGAACAAGTAATGGCTTGCCATGAACAAGGTGTTGAGCTTGATGGGTTCCAAGAGGAAAGAATTGAAGAGGATGATTTTGCAGATGGATCAGCAGAGGAGAGAAGAGAAAGAAGAGCTTCTCCATCAGGAGATAGGGAAGCAACAAAAAGTACTAATGTTTTAGTCGTGGTTAACATTACCAAGATCAAGAAGAACGAGACACAATGGCTTCGCTTCTCCATATCAGCTGGGGACTGATGACCAAACTTAGAAATTCTTGGGCTGATAAAAGGGAACAGTGGTGAAGAAGTGATGGCGGCGGCAGTGGTGGTGGTCACGGTTGTGGAAGAAAAGGAGAAGGTCCTATATCTAGGGGACAAAATGCATGTGAGAGAGGTTTCTGTGGAGAGAAGGATGCTTCAGTTTTACACTAAACCATGCATGTGAGTTATGCAAAAAGCTAAGCGCCATTAATTTTTTAGTGGAAGGAAGATATGTTGAATATAGTCAACCATTCCCAATCTAGCGGTGAAAGGACGTTACCAGAACAACATTAATGGTGGCGGACTGGTGGTTGTGATGGTGGTGGTGGGCGCTCCTTGGTGATGGTGGTGTTGGTGGTATGATGATGCATTTTGCTATTAACAAAATGACAAGATTCCACGTCCTATGCAGGTTTCCTGAATGCTTTCTGGGTTTCGGTGGTGATGGTGACTGCGGCGGTAATGGTGGTGGTGGGTGGTGGCGAGGCCGTGAGTTTGGAGCTCTCTACAGCTGCTTGCTGCTAGTAGTAGGCTGTGAGAAATCTTCCATTTAAATAGTTTATACTTACTATTATACGTACTATTTGGGCGCCCACTGCTTCTTTTTTCCGATGGTCCATATTGCCCTTGCTATGCGACAAGAGACAATGATGCATTTTGTTCAGAAGTGGGGATAGAATTGAACTTTTAAGAAAAGTTAAGGCTTTGTTTTAAGGCATAATAATGGGATTTAATATTTAATTAATTTTAAACTTCTTAAAATAGTAAGTAAAAAAATCCTTTCACACCTAGTAAACTAAATAAATTATTCGTGAATGATTCGATATTCATTTAATAAAAATTCAATTGATTTCAATTTACTTTTTAAATGAGTTAAATTTAAATTTATTTTTTAAATTCGTTTAATAAACGATCCGAATTCAAACTTAACAATATTCGATACGTTTAGTTTTATAAACTCAACTCGTGAACAGATTTACAAACCGACTTCTAAGCATATTAACGAATAAATTCATGAATATAATAATTAACTCTATATTAAAAATTGAATTAATTTATTTTATGTATATTATTAAATATTTAATTATATAAAATTATAGTATATAATAAAACCTACACATGGGTAACAATCTCCCAAGCCCTAGCAAAGTAAAGTAGAAATGAGAAATTTTAATTAAAGTATGGAGATTAAGATAATAGGAGGGAGGCAGCTTAGGAGATTGTGAAAGGTAAAACAGAGTAATTAAGCATAAGCAACCAATCTCAATGTCTTTTTTCTCCATACAGTAATTTTTTCTTATTTTATTATTATAAAATATGCTTTTTATTTTTTAATATTAAATTTTTATTTATTTTTTTTTATATTTTGCTTACCCTATGCCCTTAAACGTGGCCTTTGCTAATTTTAATGGCTAGGATTTAAGTGTGGCGTGGATACAGAGGATGTTTACTTGGAGCATCTATTTGTTTATGCTTGCACTGTTTTTTTTAGGTTTTATTTTTATATTATTTTTTATTCTTTGGTAAATTTATTTTCTATTTCGCTTTTATTTTTCATTTTGCATGAAATTATTATAATTTTTTTTTTAAAATTATTTTAATTTTTTGTGGTATTGAATTCGTTCTTTATACAACCATTAATGAATAAATATTATAAATTTTGTGTATTATTAATTATAAATGCTGTCAGACTATTCATTATTAAATAATAATTTTTTTTAAAAAAAAAATCAATGTAACATAAATTGAAAAATTAAAGTTGATAGATTTGATTCTCATCCAACAGGTTTAATATTAATTTTTTAATTTTTTTACTGTGGTGTGGTGAAACAAAGGCAATGCTGATTTAATTACCGAGGAAGAAAGGGTGGTGGGTTTGTTTTGGGAGTAGGGCTAAAGATTAATCTGAAAACACAGGATTTTACATTGTTTTCCAATGTAAGCATATAAATTAGGGCACAATTCTCGATTAGGGATTAGGGTTTGTGATGTATTCACTCTCTTCCAAATTCCTATCTAGCCGCACGTTTCTATTCTACTTCTCATAAGGGAACTCTCAAGTTTCACCTAAAGACTGATTGCCAATTTCAATAGAGGATGAAACCCTAAATTATAAAAAGAAAGTAAAATGTTATATTTCTTAAATAAAGAAAATTTATTTTTTTACTCTTAAAAAGTTTTACTTTCTTAATTTTGTTTTGAGGCCTAGAAAATTGAAATTGATGGTGCTCTCAAATCAATGTTGAAAGAACAAGATGGAAATAAATGAGGAAAGCCCTAATTACTGTACTTATGCTTTGGTTTTTTCAAGTCAAAACACTTAATAATTGGAGTCTTCTATTACAACCCATATTTTCATTTCCAATGCTCATATGATTCCATACACTTCCCCTTTTTAATTAAATCAAATAATCTTAATGTATATAATTTTTTTTTTTTTGAAATGGGGAGTGGGATTCAACCTGAGATTTTTTATATTTATTCGGATGCACTTATCACCAAACTAAGTCTGTGAGAGATCTCAGATTTATTCGAATGCACTTACCGCCAGACTAAGTCTGTGAGTCCAATATATATAATTTTTTTAAATGTTATATAAAAATAAATTCAATAATTATTAAATTAAATGTTTGTATCAAGACACAGAAGGAGAGCTATATGAGCTAGGGATACCTCCCCATTCCTTTAAATTTTTTAAATTATATTTAAAACTCATACTCAATCCTTTTCATAATTTTTTATTCATTTTACTTTTTTAATTTTTTATTAATTTTTAATTATATTTATTTAAAAATATTAATTTTTATTACATAATAAAAAATATTTTAAATATTTATTTTAAAAAATAGCAATTAATAAAAATTGTTTTGAAAATAAAACACCATTAAATAAAATTATAATAATTTATTTATATATTATACATGAAAATAAAAATAAAAAATAATTTTAAAATAAAAATTATGAGATAGAAAAAATGTAATATATATTATTTAATTGCAAAAAAAAACTGAATATATTATTTATTGTCACATATTACGTAGTTAATAAATGCTCTTTCTATTTTATAAATTTTATTCATTTTTTATTTTTTTATTACTCTAAAATTATTATTCACTTATTTTTATACTATAATAATATATAAATTAACCGTTATAAATTTATTTAATTTTATCTTATTTTTAAAAAGTATTTTAAAATATTTTTTAATATTTAATAAAATTTAATATTTAATATAATTGAAAAGTTAATAAAAAAATTATTTTTTTATTATGTATGAAAAAGTGAAATCAATAAAAATTATCAAGAGATAAAATAATTTTTTATTTACGTAGCATTTTTGAGTTAAAATAAAAGTGTAATTTATTTTTTTTATTCTTAATAAATTTTATTACCTAAGTGGGTGTGTGTACGTATATAAATTATGAGTGAACATATTGTTAAAAAATAGAACAGTATGACAAAATCTGAATTATGTTAGATATTGTTTTAAAAAATTTATTTTACAATTTTTTAACATTAAATATATTATTTTGAAATTTTTAAATTTGAGTATGAGAATAATAAAAATTTATAATTTAACAGAAAATAAAAAAAAAATAAAAGTAATTTTTTTATAAAAATGTAAACTATTTACAGTGCAAACATGGATCGTTATAAACTACTATAAAAATATTAACATAATATAATTAAATCGTATAAAATCATAATACTCATAAAAATTTTATAAATAAAATTTTCAACTCTTATAAAATTTTATAAGATTGAGATAATTATATTTAAAATTTAAAATTATTTAAAAAATTAATAATAAATATTTATTTATAAATTAAAATTTTTAAAATATAAATTAATTTTATAACACAATTAATAAATTATTATTATTATTATATATATATATTAAATGCATAAACTTATATATAAATATTTGATTGCATTCACATGATTAGTCTGGTAATAAGTGCATCTGAATAAATTTTCAGTGATTTCAGATTCTATTCTCCCAATTCACAATATCCGATCTCCATTTCAAAAAACAAAAACCATAGTTACTAAATTTGAAATAATTAAAAAGTAATATTCTAATAAAAAATCATTATATTATATATAGTTTATAACAATTAAGATACCTTAAACTTTTAATTTTTCACAGCAAAAAGAGAATTTTTATATGGCATATTTTATTTTTATTTTTTTCATAAACATGTGATATATACTTCATGCGATCCGCACCGTATCCCTAATTTCATGCATCACATTCACACAATCATTTAGGAAAATTAATACATATGTATATATTAATGAATTAATTAATTAAAAATTGGTGCATTGATGTCCTAAACACAGATCTTACTTAGCTAAGTGAAACTACAATACATTGAAAAATCCATATTAATGACATAGGTAGAGTAAATAATTGGGGAGTGTAGCTATTGATGCATAAAATAGACTATTGTCTCTTATTTTCCTTGAAATTTAATTCTGTGTCTTTTGGAGGCGGAAGCCTCCCTATTCAGCTGTGGATTTATCTTTCCTATGATAAAGTGTGGTGTATTTACTTATTTTTATCGTGGTACTTAAAATGGAGGATTCTTGATTGGGTTTTTTTATCTCTTGTATGGTTGATTTTCTCTTTTTCTTTTTAAGTTGTAGACTCCCAACCCATGACGCTTGGATAGTCTTTGTTCAACGAGTAAAGGGCAAAGTGGTGGCTCAGCTATTCGATTGAATTGCTTATTGTTTTTCTTGGTCTGGATGAAGTAGTCACCTGTTCTAGAGGATGAGCTCCTCGTTTTATTTCGTTAGCTCATCCTCAAATTTAGTCTTGATCAGCTTGTTTAGGACTTGTCGTTGATTATCTCTTCTCCTGTCTTATGATGGATTTCTCTTTTCTGCTTTATGATGGATTACATGTGGCTTCTCTTGAATGCGGGAGTGATAGTCATCTCAATCCGGAAGTTGAATTCCCGTTTCTCTACGATGGCTCCTCCCAGTGTTGTTGGATTTGTATTTTTGTGGTTGATTTTCTCTTTTGATGGTCTTCGGTAATACATGTATTTGATATTCTTTTTTTTTTTTGAATACTTTTATCGAAATGTCATTTTATTTCATATGATAATGGACGGATGTTTTCAAACTAGAAGCGACGCTTAAAAAGTTTCATCTTTTTAAAATCACGATCCTCAACAAAATCAAGCTTTTTTAGTTTAAATTAAAATTTTAAAGTAGACTTTTCTTTTTACTTTGTATTTTTGAACCTATTTAATGGTTTGGATTTGTACCTATTTTCTATAATAAAATTATATCTTCGAGGGAGAAAAAAACCTAAAATATAGAACCAAGTCTGTTGATATTTTCTCTATCCAATCGTTGGTGAAAATTTCTATTTATTTAAATATTTTTTAATCTCCATACTTCATCAAACAAGGATGAGGAATGATATTCCTTCAAATCGAATATTGAAAGAGCAAGAAACATATAAATATCAAAACCCAAATACCTCACCGACATTAATTACCCAATCAACCTTCTCAAAAGCAAAATGCATGCAAAAATGAACCTATAATCTAACTGAAAAGATGATGACTTGTTCCAATTTTGACTACTAAAACTGTCAAAATCCCATCCTTCTCTACAAAAAGACCATCACCATCACATCATCACCCTAAAACTCAATATCCACACCAAATTCCTCGTAGCCTGTTGCACAATCTTTGCCTCATGTGTCATTCCACAATCTCCATCTCATTCATCGCTTCTTGCAAATAAGAGGTCGACTAGTGATTTTGTACGAGTTGGATTTAGCAAATACATTAAAAGTGAGAATGGAGATTTAGAGGAATATGATGGAGAGAGAAAGATTGCTATTGAGATGGAAAGCAAATTTACAAACCAACAAAGCAACATTTATGAAGATTTTTACATTGATGATGAGAAAAAAATTCATAGAGATTTTCGATTCAGTACAAAAAATAATAAAGGAGAATAAAATCTTTTAGAATTAAAATCGGTGATTGAAAATAAAGGATATGAGAATTGAGAAATTTATTAATTTATAGCAAATTTTTAGTATTTTGTCTAAATTATATTTTTAATTTGAATTGAATTTAATTTCTTAATTTAAATCTGATCTGAGATTCATAATGTATAAAATTAGAGTATGTGTGTAAGTTTGGTCTGTATGATTCACTCCCTCTGATTTGTAACCACCACCTTATTACAATATTACATGTCGCTATCATGCAAAACCATATATAAGACGTATTGTCTCTATCTAGATGTAGAAGAGTCTGTTCTCCACTGACCATTAAGTCTCAATTGGGTCCGAACTCTATTCTGCCCAACCTGTTTGAGTGTGGCCTATACTGCATGCTAGAGGATAAACTTGCGTATTAAACTCTGATGATAATACGGTCTAACTTTCCTTCATACGCTTCGATTGTGATCCGAGTAGCAAAGAACTAGTGTTCATCAAAATCCAAGTAGCAAAGACCTAGCGTTAATCAAAATCCAAAATCAAAAGACTGAGTTAATTTTTAGCTTTGTTTTCTTTAACTCAAAATTCAAGAAACACAATTTTTTTTTTAAAGTTTTAGGCTAAATTAAACTTGTATTAAAATTTTTAATTAATTTGAGCAAAGGATCAAAATGAACTAAATTAATCTTTTGCAGTAAGGATAATTAAGATTAAGCATTAAGTGGTGCAAGTGTTTATTCATAACAATTTTAAGATTCAGCTAAAAATTATAAGCATTTTAATTAAATATATACTTAAATTTTTAAATGCTTATAATTTTTATAAATTAAAAATAGCTAAATATATGTATACGCTTTTGTATTAATTGTGGTTAATCTATTAAATATTTAATTATAATTATAATCTATTTAGTTAACTATATTATTAATACTTTATCAGAGAAAATTAAAATTAACTACACATTTTGATAATTGTACTCTAAATTTTAAATGGTGTATTCTGAATTTTAATAAATTGAAAAAGCTGAATGGAAATAAGTTTATTGTTTTATGAAATTTTAAAAAATAATCAATAAAATTTATAATGCATTAATAATATATAATTATTTTTTGAATTTTTTTTGATATATTATTGATAATATAACTAATTTGTATATAATTATTATAATTTTTTTAATTGTTAAATAATTTATGATTTTCAATGGGTTAATTGTAATTAATATAAACATGTATTTAATCAACTAAAAACACTCTGTAGGATGCAGCTGCAGAAGATTAAATTGGTTAAAATTTTCAATAATAGATAATTAAAGATATAATTAAATAAAAAAAATTATTACTTAATCTCTACAGTATAATAAAATTTATTAGTGAATTTTTCTATTTTAAAAAATATATTAAAATATTTTTAATATTTTAAAAAATTTATTAATTACTCTTTTTATTTATTTTAGTTGTTAAATATTTTACTGCTTAATTTTTTATAATTTTAAAAAATTTATTAATTAATTTTTTAAATAAAAAATATTTATATTTTTTTATTATATTTAATCATTAAAATTAATAAAAAAATTAATTAATAGACTTAATAAAATATTAAAAATATTTTAAAATATTTTTAAAATTAAAAAATAAATTAGTAAATTTTATCATATTAAATAATTAAATTTTTTTAAATAAAAGACAGAAACTTGGCATATCATGATTTGGCAGTTCACTGAGATCACACAGAAGCTAGAATTAAGGCGGTCAACAATGGATATAGGCGACAGCAATTTCTTTTTTTATATTTTTTTAATATATATATTTTAAATGCATGTCTTTGAATACAAGCATTATCTATAATTTTCTCTTGTGCAAGCAATCTGCTACTCACTTTATACTGTACATTTCCTCGCTATTCTAGTGGGACAAGGACAAAAAATTGTTGTTTTTTATATATAATTCCCTATAATAAAAAAAAATTAAATTTATTAATGACTGTTTTTTTTTCACTATGCCAGATTAATAATTATTGATAATACTGTTAAGCTTTATTATATAAAGTGAGAGCTTAATTATGGGCAGCAAATGGACTTTGAAGGTATCTTTTGTTGGCTATATTCTCTTTAAAATTCATGCATGGAGCCCTCCGCCCTACACCATTTTCAACTTCTTCAATTTGATTTAGACTCAACGTCTGTCTGGTTCAAGCCGAAATTAGTAATTTTTATTATTATTTCTTTTATATAAAAGATTAATCCCAAACATCTTTTTTTGGTAAAAATAAATAAATCTAAAACATCGTATCAACTCTTTCAACCTTGAAGCTACAGTATTGTTACTGCCATTAATTTGAGTTCTTCACAAGGAGGCCAACATTCATAAACAACTACTATGTGCTTTAGAACAAGAAAGAAATGTAATTCACAACAACATCATGAATCTCATAATTGATCGTAAAAGAATTTGATTTATCAAAATGTGAAGAAGATTTGATGCATCAGTACGCACTGTGTACAACAACAATTGGGCATAACTCATTTCTAGGCTCTGATTATCAATCACCATTTGCTCTTACCTATTCTCCATCGGGTAAAGCAAAATTCGCAAAAGCTGCGTAAATTTCATACTTAAACCGCATGGTGAGGACAGTAGCCTGACAAGAAGCTTCTTCCTTTTTCCATGGCAAGCCCCACTCGGCATTGATTCTCCCTCCAAATTGGGTGGTACAACAGCAAAGGATCAGTTATGTCAGTGAACTTCGTTATTCCCTTTCAAATCTGAACCACTTCCAATTTGCATACATAGTTGCTTCACTTTCAAAAGGGAAGGCATTGTTTAGAGGGGTTTCGGACTTTCGAGTGGTTAAAACCGCAGGTAGCTTTTGCCTGTACTTTTTTGCCATCTCTTCTGCCTCAGCAAACACTCTCTGAACAAAGAATTTGAAATATTTTCAATGGAACTATACGAAACACGCCAATTGAGACAGATAAATCAGACGAACAATTTCACCTCTTTGTTTGATATGAATAAGCCTGGTTCACTTTCGAGGTCAGCAATACTGCATTACACACGAGTAGAATTTATCATTAGCAGCCGATTGGTACTCTATCTGGCTTTAAAAGTTCTACGCAAGCTAAGCAACGTGTGAATGCTGTGTCAAAGAACTTTCATTGGGTAAAACTCAGTCAAATTTCTCTCGAAGTTTCCTATAAGTAAAATGCTATTACTGGATACGATTTGATTGTAAATAAATTTGAATCCCCTGTCTGGATTAGCAAATGCTAATACTGGATAGGATTTGATTGCAAAGAAATTTGAGGCTGATAATGAACACAGGATCAATGCAAAAAAGCAAGCAATTGAGTCAATTACCTGAGTGAAATTTTATCAGGAAACATTGACTTCACAACCAGGGCTTTAACCTTCTCGTCAACTTTCAGCAACTCATTGACAGCAGTAATTCGGCTTCTAGAGATGTTTGAAATATGTAACAACCCACTGAAATGCATCAACAATGTTTAAGATACTTCCTTACCAATGATGAGAAAGTAGGTGCAGTATTTATTAACACAAATATTTCCAGACTGATACAAGAGATCGAAAGATAGAATATCCACTCATAGTTGAAATTCAGAGAATCCTTTTCTTATCTCTCACAGATAGCATTAGCATAGTGAACAAGAATGGATTGAATAAGTTTTTACTTTATACAATCATGGAAAGGTGAACACATTTTCTATAAGCATCTCTTAACTATTTCATGTCTGTGTGTGTGCGCGCCGCCAAAACATTAGAAAAAAGGAACTCTTAAAAGCTAAATTGCCAATTGTGCAACAAAAAGTGGATTACCCTTAACAGATTTATTCCCAGCAAAATGACTAAAATTAAGATCATGTGTCACAACATGTCTCCACTCCACCTCTTGAAGAAATTTAAACAGTAACACATCTGAGCAAGAGCGCACAGTATATGTCCACCAACCCATCTACATTCAGTATAAATTTGTTCCCTCTCCTAGTCAAGACCATTTTCCTGCAATTATGCAGTACATCTCATTTTGAAAGGATTTGCAAACCACCAATATGTACAAATTTTCAAATCCCTCTTCTGGTAACAGAAATGAAAATGCCAAAATTAAACAGCACGAATAGAACACAGAAATAAGTTTTCAACTAAAATTATATTCCACACTCACCTTCTGTTAGTTTCACCAATTCTTACTTGGGCTCCATACGAAAAAATTTTCTTAACAGTTCCCTCAAGCAGTGTTCCCTCCTTAAGGTTTAACATTTCCTGCAATTGTCTAAAAGTCAGCAAGCCATTCATGCCACCAAAAATGGAAAAGGCAAAACGAACCATAACTAAATGAGTTATCCCAGAACAAAAAAGAGGGGGCAAAAAAGGCCACATGGAAACTAACCCAAGCTTCCCTTTCACTCAGTATCAGATCATTGTTAGCCTCATTTATTCGAGTAATCAGTACATTTATTCGGCGGCCCACCTACACCATCAAGAAACTGGTAATTCTTAGAGCAAAAGAAGAATAAGAAGAAAAGAATCCACAAGGAGTATAAAATCAATGCAAGATAATAAAGCACATAACAGGCAAATAACAACCATATAGAAGATAGCGTATTACTGTAGATTATGAGACGAGCCTAGACTTTACCCTATCACTTCTCAAAGATATGGCACCAAATTGGTTGACAAGGTCACTTTACAATAAAATACATTCAGAAATCAGAAGTACCAATAATGACTCTAGCTACAAGCTCAGAATTTTAGTTCTAAATAGAAAATCCAAAAAGCTTTCTTTGAAAGCAACTATAATGAGTCGCATAAATAGTTCATCTAAAACTGAAACAGCTCAAAACATCATAACCTATTGACTTCTGCCTAGAATATCCTATTTTTCAAAAATCAATATGCAAAACGATAAATTTGTGATGGCCCTTGAATGATTAAATCTCTTAGAAAAACATACTGTATAAGATTCTTATTAATACATGTCAATAATTTTTTGCTTTTAGCTATTTATGCAGCTAAGCATATACTCCAGCTACTTTTAAATAAAACAAAACCAACCATGTACCGGTAATTATTTAACCAGGGAAATAATAGTAATCATTGTTGACATTAAAACTTCCAATCATAGGAGCTTGCTTAAAAAGAAAGGAAGCAGAAGGACTACATCAAAGTGCAATTTAATTTTGGAAAAAAGCAGAGTTTGTAATTATAAGGATTTCACATGCCCTCCATCTGTTTGTAGTAGGAATCCAAAATTCTTTCTTATCTCTACTCACTACATGATCAAATACAACTGCTGCATCTATTAACAAAAGATGGAGACATAGCACTTAAAACAGAAGATGTCTGCACAGAATACTCTCATTAAAAAATGTATTTTCTCAAGCAGCAAAAATGGCGAGAGGGGAGCCAAAGAGAATCTCATCAAGGTGATGAGAGAAGACATGAGACAATAAATAGATTGGAGGTACAATAATGCCTGCCAATTAGCATTTTCTTTTCTTTCTCTTTCTTTTGCCCTCTATTCACACCATTGCCTGGCATTAGATAATTTTTACCCAGTGACATGTATGATGCAAATTAATTGGACCAAATTGGGCCCTCACCAACCAGTTGCAAATTAATTGTTGCAATGATCAAAAGTACGAGGCTTCTCTCTACTTCAAGTGATTTATTATTTATTGAGTTACAATATAAACAATGCAAGTCCGGCAAGAAGACATTTTATGTTTCAAAAATTCTTTTGGTTTTTTAGACTTGAGATTTTCTATGATTCATGAAGGATCACAACAACTATCAAATCATAAGAAGTATCATATATCATACTCAGAAATAGAAAATATCTACTAAGAAGCTGAAAACAGTAAATTTTAAAGAAATGCAATTTACATTTTCTTTCAACTCCTTGAAGTTGTTCACTCTGTTCATTAACTCAGCCTTTGGGAGGAAAGCCCGCAATCCCTGCACTCAACTCTAACAAAGTTACTATTGAAACAAAATGCAGGAGCATGCACAAATCAATGATATAAACACAAACCTCAATTCTTGTAAGCAGGCCCCCAGTGTTCCACTCTGTGATTTTAACCTCAATAGGTTCATTCAGTTCTTTAATCTGATAGACACATAGTAAAATGTCACAAAGAGTTCCAATATTTGATGCCAATTTTTCTAAAAACTATTTCCAGGTTGATTGCTGAAAGCTAAAAAATTGGAAGGAAATGTAGGACATAAAAGAACAACATAATAAGTAATTTATATATATCAATATAAAACCGATGTCTAAATTAAGATAATTAGGAATTGACACATGTTTATCTCCTTAGCCATAAGAGTATGCCTAAAGGCACACTTAAACTCAGAATTTCATATACCTATATAAGAATGTTAAGTGACATACTTAAACTTTTAATACATTTTTTTATATTTTAATTATTTTTTTATATAATAACAATTAATGTTATATATTAAATAAAATTAATTAGTATTATTATCAATATTAATTAATATGTGATTTTAAATGTAATATAACATGCTAAAAGTGTATCCTTAAGTTGTATCATTATTATTATTATTAATTAATATATATACCTTAAATAAAGATTAGTTTGTATTACCAATAATTAATGTGACTTTTTTATTTTGTAATATTTAACATAACCGATTAATAATATAAAAATAATGATAATGAAGAGCTAAATGTCTATTATGTGCATGCCCATCCATTTTCTTTGTGCATTTCCTGAGCAATAAAATAAGAAAGAGATTATATCTCTTGTTTTTATAGCCCACCTATTTTATTCATAAATCTTCAAGGAAACAATTCAACAATGAAAATTATATAAAATTTTCAATTTCAAACTAAAGTGTTGTTTATTGTTTAGATAATTTTTTCAAACCATGGCTAATACTATCTAACTGATGCTATTTTCCCCACTTTTCATGCATTAATAGTTGTGTGTTGTCAATAAATATAAACAATAAAAATAATAATAAAAAATAAACCCGACACTCCACAATTTTATATAATTACAGAAGGGTGATCTAATGCACAAAACAATGCCACATTTGTGGATCTAGAGATGGTTTATATGCAGCCTTCCTCTTGCTTTGTAAAGAGGCCATTTCCTTTGCTCAAACCCATTGCCTTAGGTCACAAGGAGCATAATTTTACCATTTCACCTAAGCCAACCTCTTCTAATTTTATATAACCATAATTTGAAAATCATAAAATCCACTACTTGTGACAAATGATTAGTGTGTATCAATTACTTAAATGCTTTCCAACAAGAGAAAACTAATATATGTCATTTCTTAGGGTTTAATGGTTGAGACATGATGATGATAACTATAGCAACTCTTCAATCATTCCTTATTAAAATCCAGTGTTGAATGTGACAGGAGTGAAGAAGCAACAAATTTCTAAAACGAAGCTTGTTTATTCATAAGCTCCTGATCCTCCACAAAATTTACCAAATCCACCAAAAGCAAAAGAAAAAAGCAAGAAAAGAACCTGCCTCACTCGATGCCAAGCTATCCGCCGGAATAGTCTTCTGGTTGAAAGCAATGGCCGTCCGCTCAGTGTCCTCCCAAGAACCTCTGCAAAGAGTATAGTTCCGGTCTCTACAACCGGCCTCCCTGGACCTCCTCCACCACTCACCGCAGCTTCATCCTTAACAATTCCCGTCTTCCCTCTCACCATAAATCTCTCAGCGTCCTTATCCATATCACACAACAGATATTCCATCTCTTTGTCATACAGAGGCAGCACCTCCTTTGTCAACATCGTACCCAACAAATCTGCACCAACATTCAAATCGAGCTTATTCTCATTCCCAGAAACCACGACACCCACGACGAAATCACCTGGTTTTGGCTCATAGTAGTCCACCTTAACCTTCTTAGCTTCCTTATCTTCATTATTCAAATTAGACTTCCCCTCTACAACGCTCGAATCGTCCTCCTCTTCGTTTACTTCTTCTAAGGAATCCCTAGGCTTAAAGAATTTCAAAAATGGGGCTAATGCCTCTTCTTTATTATTTGTTTCAGATTCTTTTTCAACTTCTAAACCTACCCCATTATTTATAGCTACTGGAGATGGCTTATTTAGCAATTCAAGCTCTTCATTCTCTTGAATTCTGTAGTTTTGCGCCCCTTCAGGTATCTGGGTGCTTGAAAAATCATCAAAAGCATCATTTTGACAGCAAAAGGAGATATGGGTACTTCTCCAAAGTGGAAAATTCTCAGAGAATGACAAGGCTTTGAGAGACCCAGTAACAGGAAATAAGTGAAAACTAGAGAATTTCAGGCATGTGGTATGGATTGGACCGTTGTATTTGAGAAGACAATTGTTAATACCAAGCGGTAACGAAGAGTTGAAGAGAGGCACAGACTTACAGGGTTGAAGAAGGGTTTGCATCTTGGATTATCCTGCACCTCATGAGCTAACTCTCCATGTTTGAATTTGGTGATAGATTTTTCCGCACGCTGGCATGCTGTCCATCCTCAGATTTACCTCTCATAATGTTTGTGTTCTACGTTGGGCTACAGAGGCATGAAAGAGGGCTACGCAAGGCTACATAGGCCCAAGTAGTCCGCCCAAATCACAACCCCATCCAAGGATCCAAACGTTAATCAGAAACAAGTTCAAATCAATCCTGTATTTTTCGTTGGGCACAAATCAGTAAATTTGAATTTTTTAGGTGAAATAGACTTATAACTTTATATTTAAAGCTAAATGCATTTTAACATATTAATTTTTGTTAATGAGATATTATAAATTAGATCATATCTAATTCACTTCAAAAATTAATTTAAAATTAATTTAAAAAAAAAAATTTTAAAACTCTTACAAGAAACGCATCGTAAATCATATCGTTCATTCACATCATATATATATATATATATATAATTTTTAGAATAAATTATTTTCTTTTGCAGTAAGATTCATAAACATTCCAGCAAATCATACCTAGATTAATGTTAATGATATATGTTTTTTTTTTTTATAAATAACAAAAAAACTTCATTAATTCAAAGAGAACAAATAAACAATATGAAAAGGAGGGATATCAATCCAAACTCCTTGACCTGACCCATAATGAGCCGATATTGCTAGAACATGAGTGACATCATTCGCAGATTTATGAACAAAAACACATTTTGCTTCCTCATAACTAGATAGAAACAGTTTACAATCTTGAACCAAAAGGCCAAAAAACGATAAATCATCTAACAAAACACAATTAACTAACATGACAAGTACCTGAGCATCCAATTCGAAAAGAACTCGATCCCATCCACACTCTTTAATCCAGCTCAATATTTTCCGGAATGCTATAGTTTCAGCACATTTTGCATCCATTTGGCTATAAAAAGAGTCTACTCTAGCAGCCACAAAATTCTCATCATCCTTCTGAATTTGTTTATAATGATGATGATAATATTAATAATTAGTAATTAATTTAGAAATAATTATAAAAATTCATAACAATTAATTATACTATGGAATACAAGGATCACATGAAATCTGATAATCTATTCATAAATTTGATGTTCCAAATTCAAATATTTGATCATTATAAGCTTAGATTTTAAGGTTTTTTTTTAATAAAAAAAAGAGAGAGAGAAAACATTGTAAGTAATCATATTACTTAATTACTAAGTGACTCGCAGTTGTCGAAGCCGGTCAAAAATAACCTTTCTGGTTATCAACAATTTACAACTGCAGATAGTGGTGAAAGGATCGAATCCACAGGGAATTGAAGACTTACCTATTTTCCTTATCAAGACCAATAAAATAAACTGAAATAAAAATAAACTGCAAAAGAAGAAAACTGAAAACGAGATAAACTGAAACGAGATAAAACTGAAACGAGATAAAACTGAAAACGAGATAAACTGAAATGAGATAAAACTGAAATGAGATAAAACTGAAAGAGAAATAAACGGAAAGCAAAATAAACTAAAACGAGATAAAACTGAAACCAACTAAACTGTAAGTAAAATGGGGGGGTTTTGAGATTGATTTAATTAATCTAAAACTGAAAGCAATAAAAATAAGGCAAATAATAAAAATAAAGAGAAATAAATAATAAGAAAGATCTAGTTGAAGAATTGGATCCACTTTAGTTGTTGGGATTGATCATTGACACTTAGTTTCCTTTGGGTTGATTCAATAGATTAGTTATGGAGATGGAAGACGCTTCTCACCACCATTATCTCTCCTTATGATTAAACCAATTAGGGAACGTCCTCTAATTAATTACTAATTAACAAATTGCCAAGGAACGTCCTTGGGCCTTAGGCATCAAAACAATTGTCAATTGCATTAAGAAATAGAGAGATCCAATCCTAGCTACCCAAACGTATGGAGATAACGCTAGATCATGCAATTTTCTTGGGTTTTATCCCACGTGTTCTAAGGTCAGAATATTTCCAGCAATTACGGACTAAAAATAATCCCAACTAACAATCAATTAACTTTACAATTAAAATCAAGTGGCCAATTTGATCAAAACAACAAAGTAATCATGTAATTAAAGTATCAATTGCATAAATATTGAACAAAACCAAAGACAATAATTTATGTTCAGATCTCACAACCCATTAAACAACCTTAGTTTCAACCAATCCTCAACTAGAATAAAAGATTTCAGCCTCTCATGGTTGAAAAAAAACTAAAAATAAAATAAAAGGAGAAAGGTAGAAGAAGAGATGTGAATTTCGTAGGTGTCTCCCAAGGGGGGCTTAAGGGTCATGTAGAGGCTCCTTATGTGGCTTTTTATAGTTGAGAAGTGTTGCCCTAGGTCATACTTACTACCCAAGAGGTATTTTCTGCCCAAGATGTGTCTGAAAAGGAAAGAATCGCGCTTTTCGGCTTCAGAAGGAAGGCTGCGCGAAAATGCACTGCGGAAGGAAGTTGGTGCGCGTGGTTTGGTCTCAGAAAGGGAAGGAGGCGCAGATTGTGCTTCCTAAATAAGTTTAGATGCTGACCTTACTTCCTAATTAGTGTAGAGGCTGCCCAAGATGCTGCCCATGTGCAACTTGCTGCCCAATTTGTTGTAGAAAAGGAAGGTGGCGCGCAGATGACTCTCAGAAGAGGAAAGCGTGCAGATTATTTCTGAATAGAAAAGATGTACGAATTTTGATCTTCAAAGGGGAAGATATGCTTTTCCATACATTCCTTTTTAGGTGGAGCCTCTTTTGAAATTTGAATATTGAATGCAGAAGAGGAAGAACATCTCTTTAAGATCTTGCTGCCTAAATAGGAAGATATGACTGCAGCAGTGTGTGCACATTTTTGAACAAGGAAAGAAAGATCTGCGATTTGAATTTCAAATAATCTTTTGACTGAGCTTTCCATGTTTGCTTTTGCTTCTGCACTTTCCTCATTTGAAAACTTTCCTTTTCTGAAAACTTTCCTTATTTGGAAACTTTCCTTTTTTGGCACTTTCCATATTTGACACTTTTTGGCAGTTTTAAGAGCATTTTCTCCAGATTGTCTCTTTACACCTAATATCTGCAAAACATAATTAAAACCACAAAATTAAGTAGAAAAGATGTAAATAAACATCAAGAATATAATGATAAAATGGACTAAAATATGCTCTATCAAATACCCCCACACCTAGCTTTTTGCTTGTCCTCAAGCAAATAAACATAGTCAAACAAGCTTTCTTTGCTACTTGATCCTTATTTCCACTTAAACTCTTACTCTAGACACCTATTTTGAAGCATTGCAGTGAAGAATATATGCATGAAGATTATTCACCTTCTTTCCTTGTTTCCCTTTACTTACCATGGCTAGGATTTGTTTTCCTCAAGAGAGACCATACATGCACATTTTTGTTAAAAACTTTTTCTAGCTTTCGGAGTGACTTGCCCTTACCTTGAAGTACTTTATTCAGGCTTTTGCACTTTAGATCTCGCTTGGAAAGGTCACCAACCTATTTTTGATTTGAAGGTTTTTATTTTTCAGTTGGTCACCTATCCAAGTGGCTACTTGCCTTGTTCATAGTCTTTTGACTATTGGAACAATTTTCAATTTGTGCTTTTGAGGTCTTTGCCTTTGCTGAATTTTCTTTCTCTCAATGATTTGGGCAAATCAACACCAATCGCTAAATCAAGTCACATTAAGTTCATTCACACAACTTTAATTTATTCTCAATCAATTGAGGGTCATCAATATATTTTTCACCATGGCAAACTCAAAGATTCAATTCAAAAGGCAATTCTCAAGCATGAATATAACTCACTGCAATTGATTCAACATAAGTTTAAAGAGTCATCACATCAATGGGGTCATGGAAAGAAAAGCTCATCCAACATAGTTCATATGATGAGTAAAGCATCTCAAAAACGGAAACAAAATAAATAATAAAAAAAACTGTGGCTATCTGTGTGTGTTATTGGAAGCAAAAATGAAAAATTTCAACTAATGCAAGCAAACTAAAAATCAAAGCAAAAATAAACTCAAAAAGTAAAAATTCAGAAATATACACCCCCACACCTAAATCATGCATTTTACTCAATGTATAAGAAACATAAAAGAACAAAGGAAACTGAGTACTCCACTGGGTGTGGTGTGCATGGTGCAATCCACTTGATCAAGGCTCAAGTAATTGGAGAAGGGAAGAGAGTCCCAACTGCATTGAGCAAAAAGTGTAGCACTCCTTTTGATTTAGTCAAAACCCATCTTATTTTTTCCATGTACTCATGAAGCAACATGATTAGCTTCTCTTCTTTCAGATGAGGTGTGCCTCTAGCCCTTATGTTTGCATTTTTGAGATGATTGAGAAGCTCTTTGAACTCCAATTCATGTTTCTCTATGGCTAGCTGCAATTTAGTACTTAATTCAGGCAAAACAAACTCTACCTTATCCGGAGGTTTGGGAAGGCATTGATCCGCATGGTCCTTTGGTTTAGGTGCTTGGAGTACCATTTGTTCCTTGTGGGCATGGGCTGGTTGCATTGGATCTATGGCTGAATTGGTTTCAATTTCCTCCTTCTGCGCAAGATCTGACTGAAAGGGAGGATTGGAGGAGCTCATCTGCGATGGAAACTGAAAGGACGCATCTAAAAGGCTTTCAGGTACTCCTTTTTGCGCAAGATTGGTCTGAAGAGGTGCGATTGGAAGTGTTGTAGGACTGTCTTGCGCAAGGTTGATCTGCGCACCAAGCTGAAGTGGTGCGATCTGCTTCTGTTCATTCTGCACATGGCTGCAATCCACCTGTTGGATGCAACAGTCAGTTTCTTTCAATTTTGGTTCTTCCTGACTTTCATCATCTTCTTGGCTAGCCTCCCTGCATGAATCATTGGTTAGAATATCATCTTTTATATCAAAATTATCTTTGCTCAAACAATCAATGATATTTGAATTATCAACAAGTTCTGTTTGATCTGTTTATTGGGACAAACAGTGTTCTGGTTGTGTTTCTTCAGCAACTCGTTCTAGCACTTGCCATCTTTCATCAGCTTCACGCTCTTCCTCTTTTCTTACCATGTCTTCTCTCCATTTGGCGGCTACTAGATCCACTTCCTGTTGGAGATTGTGCAAAGTTTCCAACATCTTACGAAAATTAGTTCTGGGATCTTGAGGTATTTCTTGGGCTTGATAGTCTTTGTAGTAGTTAGCCCCTTTATAGCCATAATTTGGTTGGTCTCCCCAACATGGACGTACTTTAAGAGCTTGTTCAGCTTGGTCTATAACAAAACTTCTCGCAGCAGCGATTTGTTCATAAAGTTCCGCGAGGCGAAAAGGTGTAATTTCCTCATCCATGATTCAGATCTGCGATTGAGATGTTTCAGAAGATGGTTCTGCGCAGAGTGTTCTTTTATTTATTTTTTTTTTTTGGAATTTGGTCCTGAAAAAAAAAACAAATAAGTTAAATCAACTCCCCGGCAACGGCGCCAATTTTTGACTCGCAGTTGTCGAAGCCGGTCAAAAATAACCTTTCTGGTTATCAACAATTTACAACTGCAGATAGTGGTGAAATGATCGAATCCACAGGGAATTGAAGACTTACCTATTTTCCTTATCAAGACCAATAAAATAAACTGAAATAAAAATAAACTGCAAAAGAAGAAAACTGAAAACGAGATAAACTGAAACGAGATAAAACTGAAACGAGATAAAACTGAAAACGAGATAAACTGAAATGAGATAAAACTGAAATGAGATAAAACTGAAAGAGAAATAAACGGAAAGCAAAATAAACTAAAACGAGATAAAACTGAAACCAACTAAACTGTAAGTAAAATGGGGGGGTTTTGAGATTGATTTAATTAATCTAAAACTGAAAGCAATAAAAATAAGGCAAATAATAAAAATAAAGAGAAATAAATAATAAGAAAGATCTAGTTGAAGAATTGGATCCACTTTAGTTGTTGGGATTGATCATTGACACTTAGTTTCCTTTGGGTTGATTCAATAGATTAGTTATGGAGATGGAAGACGCTTCTCACCACCATTATCTCTCCTTATGATTAAACCAATTAGGGAACGTCCTCTAATTAATTACTAATTAACAAATTGCCAAGGAACGTCCTTGGGCCTTAGGCATCAAAACAATTGTCAATTGCATTAAGAAATAGAGAGATCCAATCCTAGCTACCCAAACGTATGGAGATAACGCTAGATCATGCAATTTTCTTGGGTTTTATCCCACGTGTTCTAAGGTCAGAATATTTCCAGCAATTACGGACTAAAAATAATCCCAACTAACAATCAATTAACTTTACAATTAAAATCAAGTGGCCAATTTGATCAAAACAACAAAGTAATCATGTAATTAAAGTATCAATTGCATAAATATTGAACAAAACCAAAGACAATAATTTATGTTCAGATCTCACAACCCATTAAACAACCTTAGTTTCAACCAATCCTCAACTAGAATAAAAGATTTCAGCCTCTCATGGTTGAAAAAAAACTAAAAATAAAATAAAAGGAGAAAGGTAGAAGAAGAGATGTGAATTTCGTAGGTGTCTCCCAAGGGGGGCTTAAGGGTCATGTAGAGGCTCCTTATGTGGCTTTTTATAGTTGAGAAGTGTTGCCCTAGGTCATACTTACTACCCAAGAGGTATTTTCTGCCCAAGATGTGTCTGAAAAGGAAAGAATCGCGCTTTTCGGCTTCAGAAGGAAGGCTGCGCGAAAATGCACTGCGGAAGGAAGTTGGTGCGCGTGGTTTGGTCTCAGAAAGGGAAGGAGGCGCAGATTGTGCTTCCTAAATAAGTTTAGATGCTGACCTTACTTCCTAATTAGTGTAGAGGCTGCCCAAGATGCTGCCCATGTGCAACTTGCTGCCCAATTTGTTGTAGAAAAGGAAGGTGGCGCGCAGATGACTCTCAGAAGAGGAAAGCGTGCAGATTATTTCTGAATAGAAAAGATGTACGAATTTTGATCTTCAAAGGGGAAGATATGCTTTTCCATACATTCCTTTTTAGGTGGAGCCTCTTTTGAAATTTGAATATTGAATGCAGAAGACGAAGAACATCTCTTTAAGATCTTGCTGCCTAAATAGGAAGATATGACTGCAGCAGTGTGTGCACATTTTTGAACAAGGAAAGAAAGATCTGCGATTTGAATTTCAAATAATCTTTTGACTGAGCTTTCCATGTTTGCTTTTGCTTCTGCACTTTCCTCATTTGAAAACTTTCCTTTTCTGAAAACTTTCCTTATTTGGAAACTTTCCTTTTTTGGCACTTTCCATATTTGACACTTTTTGGCAGTTTTAAGAGCATTTTCTCCAGATTGTCTCTTTACACCTAATATCTGCAAAACATAATTAAAACCACAAAATTAAGTAGAAAAGATGTAAATAAACATCAAGAATATAATGATAAAATGGACTAAAATATGCTCTATCACTAAGCTTAATCATATCATTAAGGTTATAATATCTCGACTTCAAACTCTATAATTAAAATTAATTATAAAAAAAATTCCTCAGTAATGAAGAGTCGTCTTCTTTTTTATTCTATTATTAATTTTAATAAAATATATACTTACACTTATAAAATTTACCGGAAAGACTTCATAATACCATAAATTTTAAAAATATCATATTATATATTTGAATTATTTAAAAGTGATATTAAATTAATTTTACAATTATAATTAATAAATAGCGTCAATATTTTTATAGCATTTAAAATCACTTTGAATAAAATAAAAGTTTTTTCAATATTAAAAGCGTGAGTTTTAATTTTAAATTTTATATTATTAATTTATAATAATAATAATAATATTATTATTATTATTATTATGAAGTTTTATTTATTTTTATTTTAAAATTAAATTAGTTAAATTACTATTTTAAATCAACGTCAAAGGTTGATATAATCTTCAATTTTGCTGATCATTTTCGAATTGGAAGCAGATATTAATGATTATTCAAAAAATTTATAATTAATATAAATCCTAAAAAATAATTAGTACTAAATTCAATAACATTAAATAGTATTTTTCAAAAAAATATATAATAAATAACAGAATTTAACTAAGTGGTGCCGTTTAGTGGTGAATCATTACCTTACCTTTAAAGTGATTAATTTATAATATCTCACCATTAATAAAAAACAGTAATTTTTAGATATTAAAAATATTAATGTGTAAAATTATAACATATTAATTAATAATTATATTTTAATTATCACATTATTATTTTTTAATAATATTAAAAAAATTTTTCTAACACGATATTTCACATACTATTTTTATATAAATTAAATTATAAATTTTAAAGTTAAAATAAATGAAATTATAAGGTTTTTTTTATATTTTTTAATTAATTAATAAAAATATGATTCATGTGATTTTTGAAAAATAAAATTTCATTACAGTTGTGCCACTACATACTTATAACATTATTTTCAGTAAACAAAATTTTAAAAAATTAATTGAAACATATAATTATTCTAAATTTTAGAGCAAAATTAATTTTTATTTATTATATATAATTTAACATTTTGATGTTAAAATTTTATACTATAATTTAAAAAATGTAAAATTAGATTTTTAAAATAAAATAAGAAATTAATTCAACAACTAATATTTAAAAATTATAATGGTAATTCATAAAAGGTTTTATAACTTCTACTTAATAACTATTAGAATAATAATAACTATTAAAATAAATAATAGTTATTAAAATTAAAATTTTATTATTTTTAAAAATCAAGCTGAATTGCATTGCGATATAAATTAATTTAAATTAAATCGAATTAATTCGGTTCGATTAAATTTATTTTGGTTGGTTAAATTTTTTAATAAATTTTTTATTTTTTTTATATTTTATTTTTAATAATTTAAAATTAATTAAAATATTTTAACTTTTATTATAGATTAATTTTCATATGAAAAATAATATATTATTATTTATTAATTAATTTGATTTGATTTTATTAATTTTTTTATTATAATTCAACTGAAATAATTAAAATTTTTAAAATAAACATTAAGTTAAATTGAAAAAATAAAATTTAATTATATAAATTTTTTCGATTCGAATTAGGGGCGTTGGAGATTTGCATTTGGTCGGTTCAGTTCAAAATCAAATCGAATTGAATAAACTAAAAATTAAAATTTTAGTATTAATAAAAATTAAATTAAATCGATTTTAATCATAAATCAAATCAAATCGAATCGATTTGATTCAATTTAATTAAAATCGATTCATCGATTTGATTCTTTTAATATTTTTTTATTTTTTATATTTTATTTTTAATATTTTAAAATTTAATTAAAATATTTTAATTTTAATATGATATAATTTTTTTATATTATTAAAAATAATATATTATTATCATTAATCAATTCGATTTAATTTTTTTAATTTTTTATTAAAATCGATCTAAATTTAATCAAATTAAAATAAATAAATAAATCAAATCAAATATTTAAATTAATTCAATTCAATTAAATTTTTAATTTAAATTAGAATATTATTCATATGTGTTTAATTAAATCGGTTAATATTATCCGTATATTAATTTACTTATTTTAAAAATCTCTGATCAATAATTAATTAAAGGTTTACCTAATAATAATAATTAAGTGGACAGAGACGAAGACATGATTGGAGAAAATGGTGGCGTGATGAATGCTGATTGATGAATAGAGACTCATTACCTCATCAATGCTAATTAAATTAATAATTAATT
This sequence comes from Manihot esculenta, assembly GCF_001659605.2. NCBI lineage: Eukaryota > Viridiplantae > Streptophyta > Magnoliopsida > Malpighiales > Euphorbiaceae > Manihot > Manihot esculenta. The sequence continues at coordinate 14,724,284 of NC_035162.2, read as the reverse complement.
ATTAATTATTAATCATTTATAAAATTTACAATTTGCATTACTAATTAGGTTTTTTTAATTATCAAATAAAGATAAGTTTACAATTTTATTTTTTTTTGAAATGAGATAAAACTTTCAATTTACATACTAAAATAAATTATTTATAAAAAAATATAGTTATTATCTTCATTTGAATGACTTAATAGTGTTGACCTAATATTTGAATTAGCCACTAAACGAAGAGCACATCCAACAAGCGATTCTTAATTGGATAATTCAAAAATAAATTAAATTTATTAAATAATAAATTTAATATATTTAACCTAGTAATTTAATGTTGACTACATGTTTATGTGATTTAAATATAATGTTTTAGATTTTGAATATTAAATAGTGAAGAATATCAAACTCTCATAATTTAAAAAATAAATAATAATTTTATAGATGATTAATACACCAAGAAAGATTATCTTGTCCTTATGTTTGCTTGGTGATCTAATTTATCAAATTTTTTAAGGAAATTTGTAATCATTGATGTAATGGAATCCTTAAACTAATAAAATTATTAAATCTTCTTACTGCCACGTTGCATATTTCGACTAATGAATGCTGATTATTACACAAGCAGCTGTCCACTTAATCCTAATTAAGTAATTAGTCATTTGCACCTCTCAATTTGTAATTTAAATAAAATTTAGCTAGTAAATAACTTATTAATTTTATTTATGCTCAAATGTCTAAACGTGATCACTTAAAGACGTAGTCAAAGATAATTTATTTTATAAAAAAAAAATCAATAAATTATTATAAAATGATTACACCAAATTTAACCAATTGTCTTGATTCATTGGGAGCATTCAATTGGTTTGATTTAAAATTAAATCGAATCGAATAAATTAAAATTTAAAATTTTAGTATTTATATAAACCGAATTGAATCGGTCTGATTCGGTTTAATTTAATTCAATTTGATCGGTTTTTATTTTTAATATTTTTTTTATTTTTTACACTTTATTGTTAGCATTTTAAAATTTAATTAAAATATTTTAATCTTAATATGATTTAATTTCTCTATATTATTGAAAATAACACATTATTATCACTAATTAGTTCGATTCAATTTTTTCGATTTTTTTTAATCAAAACTGAATCGAACCGAAATAATCGAAATTTCTGAAATTAAAAATCAAACCGAATCGAATTGAATAAAAAATCGAACTAAATTTTCAAATTAATTCAATTCGGTCAATTTTTTTATTTGAACCGAATACCGTTTACCCTATACTTGAATATGAAATTTTTTATTGAACATAAATAAAATATTTTCGGTTAAAATAAATTTAATTTTATAAAATTATGCATAATTATATATATGTACATATATAAAGAAAGCGATGAGATGGTGGCTCTTGTGGTGGAGGGTGGTCACAAGAATCTTCTTTCGGCTTTGTAAAATGCCAGGTGGAAAGTTGAGTTAGAGAGATGAGAGTTGATAGCCTTAAATTGAACATGCCCAATTCACAAAAATGAGGAAAGCCACCTTCAAAATTTTTGGACCACATTCCTATCATTATATGGTTTTTAGTGTTTAAAACTTCTAACAAGTGAATCTACACTCTTCTTTTTCCTTTTGTAATATAATAGGTTTTCAAATTTGGACACTCAAAATGGTAAGGTAGGTCCTTCTTAGAAATAAGTTGGTTTGTCTTTTTTATGTTTGTACTGAAATTTCAATTCAAATAGAATTAAAAATTAAAAATAAAATAAAAATTTATTATTATTAAAATATTATTTAGAAAATATTTTTTAAAAAATTTAATTAGAAAGAAATTGTATTTGAGAAGTTCCGGTTAAACTTATATTCAATAGCTAATTATAAAATAAATGAAATCTCGTGAATGAATGAGTGAAACATATAGTAAAATCACATTATGTGTTGTTGAGTAGTGCCAGTAACTTTTTAAAAGTAGTGGAAAAATAGTCGGTGTTTGTAACTATTTATTTATTTATTATTAAATTTATTGAGAGTAGATTTACGTTCAATTATTTTATTTTATTTTTTTTTAATTATTGAAAGATGTCTAGAATCGATTTTATTTTTTAAATTTTTTTTAATAATTTAATTATATTTTAATTTTTAGACCGAATTTAAAAGATAAAAAAAAATAATTTATACTTATAATATCTACTAAAAATTAACAATAATTTTTTATAAAAAACATTCTAAAATATATCATTTTTAAAACTATAATTAAACTCTACGACCCTTCGTTACAAAGTTTCAAATTTAAATTTTATCGTTTAGAGATTAATTTTATATTTTAATTATTTTTAAAATTTTTTATAAATTTACACATTAAATTTTTTTATTATTATAAATAATTTATTTTTTTAAAAATTTAAAACTTTTTGAAAATTATAAAAAATTTCGATTTTTAATCCTTTTAAATTTTATCTTAATCAAATGATTTTAGTTAATATTTATGATAGAATATAAATCGCCATGTTTTATTTATTTTTTAAATAGTTCTATATAATTATTTTTCTAAAGGCACCATGATTAACATATGCTTTAGAATTGCTTTTCATTCTCCTAGAAAATTCACATTTCGCATCCTCAAAAATAGACTTTGTCCCCCGATTTTCATAATGGGGATGGCAAAATTGAAATTTTATCAATTCATTGATTGATGTAAAATAATTTTCTAAAAAATTATATGATATATATTTTAAAAATAGTTTATAAAATATCAAATGTTTGCACTAATTTATATTAACATATAAAATTTTAAATTTTACTCACAAAATCAATTATTTTTAATTAATCATAATTATAGAAAAATATTAAATTGAATTTAAATGATAATTTTATTAATTAAATAAAACTTTAAAAACTATAATTACCTGTTAACTTTTATAAAATTATTTATTTTTCTATAATCATTACTTATTAAAAAATTTTAATTTTATTATTTAATATTTAAATTCTGCCTATAAGTATGAATTGAAGTAAATTTGTAAATTTTTCTTATATGATTTTAAAATAATTTAATTATTTTTTAATGTTAAAAATATTTTAGGAGATTATAAACTTACATTTTCAGTAATATTTTAATTTTTTATTTTTTTAAAATGAGATTTATTGAACTGATTAATTTTTTAATATTATTTAATTTAATTAAAACTTAGATACATGGAGCATCTGGAGGAGCCCACGAGGTTTATGTAACGTCAGTGCCCACAAGACAAACGGGGAAATAGATTAAAACGTAAAATACCTAAATAAATAAATATTTTTTCTGTTTTATATATTTTTTTATTTTTTATATATAATTTTGTAATTATATATATTTTAAATATATTAAATTTTATTAAATATTACAAAATAATTTAACAATTAATGAAAAATTATTTTAAAAATAAAATAAAATTATAATAGCAATTTATATATTAATTATATTAAAAAATAGATTAATTCATAATTTATTATTATTATTTTAAATTTAATTGTGGAATTTATTATGATCTTAATTAATAGGTTATTTTTTATTGGCTGATTTTATTCATTGAAATATTGGTAGAAAATGATGTATATCTAATTCTTTAAAAAAAAAAAAAAAAAGAATCTGTCAAAAGGCAGTGCAATTTCCTTTGCTCTTTATAAACAGCCATTAAAGCTCATCTCTCCTTCTTCCCTCAGCAGCTACCACAGATCTTCAGAAGGGAAATTCACTTTCCACTCCCTCACTCACAAAATCAAACACACAAACGCTTTCTCTTCTTCTTGTAATTATTTTCTTTCCTTCCTTCTTCTTCAACGCCGATTGTAGGAAGATTTGAAAAGGCCAGTCTTCACCAAAATTGAGAAGAATTAATCAGGTATGCAACTGTGATTCCTATCTCTCTTCCAAAAATATTCATTTATGATCATAATTTATCACTTTGAAGAAAGAAGGAAAGGCATGAATTGATCAGTCCATTGTTTGGATATAGTAATATTTGCTTCATGTTTTCTCTCTCTCTCTCTTTCTTTCCTTCTTCTTCATTGAATTAAACAAACGAAAACTGCAATCCTTTTAGCCTTTTGCCTGCACAAAGTCTGTTTGGATAGCTGCTTCTTCCTGATATATCATCAGATATAATAGGTTTTATTTTTATTTTTATTTTTACTTTTATTTTTATTTTTCAATTTTTTTCTTAATTTGGAGTCTAAATTCTATACCTTCCGGTATTTCACAATAGTTTATGATATAACTTTTATATTATTTTTTAAAAGTAAAATTACTGGTTATATTAATAAAATTTTATCAAATAAAAATTTATTATTTTAAATAGAGAAATAATTATATCTAATTTTTATATTCAAAATAGAAAGAGGTAGAGTAGTATCACAACAAATCTATCTAACAGAAATATCAGTTCTAAAGTCTAATAAAAATTTACTATCATTTAAAATTAAACCCTGCATAAAATAATTTAATAAAAATATTTTTCAAATATTCGTCTAAAATCCTACATAAAATAATTTAGTAAAACGTTCCTCTTTCTTTCTCATCTCAATTTTTATATTATTTAATAATATATAATTAATTATTAATCAATTTAATTCAATTTTATTAACTTTTTAATAAAATTAAATTAAATTAAAATAATATAAATTTTTAAAAATAAAAATTAAATTAAAAAAAATATTAAAATAAATTTAAAATTAATTAATTTAGTCAATTTTTTTAATTTAAAGGAAGTATTATTATCTCTAATATTAATTATGTCAGTAGCAAATAATTATTTTATTAGTTATATATTTACCTCTTTAATCAGAAATCCTAAATATTATTTTAAAACTTTTTGAAACATAGCCGCAATCAACTTTATAAATATTATTGTAAAAACTATTTATAAAATAGAGTCAAAGTATCATGATAATCAAACCTACAATGTGTTTATTTAGATGAAAAAAATAAATTAAAAATAAATATTCTGAAAATTTAATTTAATTTTAATTTATTTCATATTGAGTTGAGAAGTAAATAAAGAAAAAAAAAGTAGTAATTAAGAGAAAAATAAATTTCTCATTTTCTCTACCATGTGAAAGAAAAATAGGAAAAAATATATAATATACCTTTTTATATATTTTTTTAATTTTCAATTTTCTCCTACGTGATAAAAAACTATATATATTATCCCTTGTCATTATTGTCTCTTTGACTTTTTTCCTGTGATTTCTTTTCTTTAAATTTACTTTTTTTTTTGCATTATTGGGTATATATTTTCATGGTAAATAAAATAAAATTGGGAAAAATATAAAGAAGATATTCTGGATCTTGTTTGTTGCCCTGTCAAATTAAAGAACTTTTTTCCCTTGATTTTACCCAAAGATGCTCACGTGACCCTGACAAGTTTTCAATATTTATGTTTGGATTTAACTTTTTTTTTTAAATTTAAATACTTACTTACCTTTTAAATTAACTTTTTATTCACATGTTAGAAATGTTAAATCGAAATTATCAAAATCTAGTCATAAAAATGTGGAACTATTTATAATAATATGTAAAAGAAATTTCAAAAAACATAATTCTATATTATTTAATAAAAAAGAGAACATCCCTAAATTTTTAAAAATTTATTAATTTATTTATATTTTAAAATTATTTAATTCATTTTATTAAAAAAATTTATTAATCAATTTATTTTAAATTTAAATATAAAAATTAAGTAATATAAATATTTAAAATTATAAAAATTAAATAATATAAATATTTAAAATTATAAAAATTAAATAATATATATAATAATTTAAGACTTTGATTTTATAAAATATAGTATATTTTAATTTTAAAATTTTCAAATAAAAATAAATTATTGATTTTTTTTAAAAAAATTATAGATTTAATAATAATTCACTTATTAAACAAAAAGCTCTTATAGATGATACGACAATAAATCAAACCCTATAATGTGGCTTCCTTTAATTGGAAGCTAAAATTGTGGGCCCACTCGGCACGTGCGAAGTGGAACAATGGAAATAATGTGGGGACATGCGAAGCTGCGGACAGTTAAATCCGTGGAATTTTGTCCATATCCGACAAACGTATCGGGGGCGGTTCAGCCGGTTCTGGATTCATGGAATAAGTTTATTTATTTATTTTGTTTTTGAATTATAGTTGTTTCAAATTATTATTTTAAATAAAATTTGTATTATTTTAATTAAAATATCTATTTTTGATAACGTAATTGATAAAATTAATTAAAAAAATTATTTTAAAATTAAATTACATAAATAATTAAATACACACTCAAATTACTAGTTTATAGATAATTTAAGTTTTAAATTTTTAAACTTTATATGTGAACTAAAATGGTTATAGAAAATATAAAAAACAATAATGCTTATAAAAAATATAAAAACTAAAGAGTTAATTGAAAATTAAGTTCAAAAGTATTACTAGCAAAGAAAGTTATAAAAATTAAAAGATATTAATAATTTCAATAAAAATTTTAAAATTTGAGGTTAAATATATAATTTAAATAAAAATATATAGAAAATACAAGAATATATATAAATTGCGAAACTGGAGGGGCCAAAATATATATATAACTAATAAAATTTATAAAAATATAAATAAAAAATTTCCAAAATTTAGGGGGCAATATTCTCTATAATCATCAAACGAAGTTCTGTGCCTGAATAAACTACTACTCTATAATGCAAGCATATATAAAGTGAATTAATTCAGCAAAATAATTTATTTTTTATTATTTAATTTTAATGTAAAAATAAAAGATAATAATAAATTTATATAAAAAAATATTAATAATATTTTTAAAATATATATTTAGTTTGGTGGTAAATATATTTAAATAAATTTAAAAAATTTCAGATTTTATTCTTTCAATTTTTAATTTTTATTTTTAAAAAAATATTTTTAGAGTCTAAAAAATATTCATTCCTTTCAAAATATATACTCTTTAAAAATTGATTTGATTTTTTCTTTAAATAAAAAAATATAGAGAATATATTCTTAAAAATTATTTTATATGAAGCAATTTTATTTTATGCGTGTAATATGAAATGAGATAAATTAGGAGTCGGAAGAGGTCAAAATCAGCATTAATTATATCTGTGGAAAAATGGCAACTCCACCTCCGATTATTAATACATTTTCATAGAAATAATTTCCCCGGAGAATGAGCTTTGCCTCACTAATAATAATTGAGTGATATTTAGAATGGATGAAATTTTAAAATTTATTTTTTAGTTAAAATTAAATAAAATATATTATCCATAAATCGATTAAACTCAAAGTTAAAATTAAACCAACCAAAACTGTAAATCTGCAATTTGTGTCAACTCAATTTTTAAATTTGTTTCTTATCAACTATTCATATACATATTTAGAAAATTTATTAAAATTGTAATTTATAAATAAATATAAAAAATATATATTATATATAAATCAATGGTAATTTTTTCTTATATGATAAACAATACATACAATGTTTACATATATATTTTTTATTAATATTTATATTAAGATAAAATATATCTTTACTAGCCAGAAATAACTAAACATAGTGTTATAAAACCTTTAGGAGTTTAAATAAAAAAATCTAAATTTGAGACAAAATTTTCTAAAAAAATCGAACATAAACTTTTTTTTCTTTTAATTTAATTTTGAATACGATTTAGATTGAGATTGATGTTATAGTTAATAATACGGTAATTTTATCCGGGCCATATAGATAAAATGGCTTAAAGCATAAAATTTTGATCTCAATTTCTCATAATCTGACTTTTTTTAGAATGACGTTCTTAAAACTTTAAAATGCTGGTAAAGGAATCTGACTTTTTCTAGAATGACGTTCTTAAAACTTTAAAATGCTGGTAAAGGAATCAGTGTGATAATATACAATGCAATATATTTCTGTTCAGAGCCATAATGTGCATGTATTGAGTCACATGTGGTGTCTAGAGAATTCTCTTGTAAGGACAGGAGGATGAGGATCCCATATACAATAAGGTGGTTATGTATTTTGATTTTTGAGAAGAATAAGATGGTTGAGAATAATTGGAAAATAAATCATTACATGGGATGGAATCCATGTCAGAAACCATATGGTTTGCCTTCTGTTTTCAAGGGCTTAGTCATCTGGCCCAACTGGATTTGTTTCAACAAAAAGCAAGGAATCTAATATGCGCATAATTAGGGTTTTCTGAAAGGACTCTATTTACTCCAAAAATAGTATGATTAATGCCTCACGATATTTGTGGGGTTACAATGTTAACAAAAAAAAAATCTAAAAATATGAATTTTATTTAGCATCCTTTGGAATTTAGTTTTCCTTTAAAAAAAATCGGAATTTCATTAAAACAAAGAGTAGGTGCAATAATTGAAAAGCTTTTGAAGAAACCTACAAGTCTAGAACTATCGTATGCTCCAGCTAAAAAAACTCCACAATCCCATTACATGAAAACCTTGCCCATACAATTCATAATATATAAATAGAACTCGTTAAAATTTCAATATTTGATTTAAAACTTTTTATGAATTTTAATGTATGATTCGACCGGATAGTATAAAATCTGATTTAGGAGATATAAAAATCATAATAACACTCTTGATCCTGTCAAAATTCGAAACGGACGGATAGACTTTTTTAGGGCTTGATCTTAGATGCAAGTCTGACCAATTATAAATAACTAGGGGACCTATCTCAGTACAGATCGGGTGAGTCGATTACAACCTGATGAGATTAGGGTAGGATGCCAACCTCTTATACACTAATTGTCTCCTTAATACATCGAGTCATAAAATGCATGTGCAGCAGATAGACTAACGTGACGTATATGATAAACAAAGTATAGATTAGCCGATTCCGCATTTATTATCCAGCCACCAATATTCATAAGCTGTCTGACACACCTGCAAGAGAATATCCTCGTCCAATCCGATGAGACATGACACAAGGGTTATAAGAACGATTAGGAGTATATATATAATTGATCTAACCCAAAAAAGAGACTCTTTCTCATATTCTCTAACTCTCTCTCACACTCACACGCATACTCTCATACACATTCTTTTTTTTTTTTTTTCCTTCGGAGCTTCCTTTCTCTCCTCTTCTATATTTTTTTTCTCTTTGCATCTCTTTATATGAAGACTTCACTCTAAAAGTTCTAAATCTAACTTGAATATCGAAGGGTCTCCACCGGGACATCCCCAATAGATCCTAACAATTTTCTCATATTTTGTAGATCCCTTCCTCAAGGTCGAGCATGAAGGGACCCATATAAAATCTCAAAAGTATTCACTCCTCATCAAATCAATCACAGTTCATTGATCTGCTTATCAAATCAAATCACAGTCTAGGCGTCTGTATCTGGTGATCCCACTGAATCTCGATTCATCAAGTGTCAAATCTGATTTGCAAATGACTAGAATTTCTTTTTCCATAGTGCACCGTTCTTCTTTTGTCTATTTTTCTTCTCTTATCTGTATGTATGGATCTCTTCTTCTTTAATGAAAAAACACAAACAAAGCATTCCATAGAGGCATTACACAACCAAAATAGATTTCTTCTTTTTCAATGAGAAAACACAAATGAAGCATTCCATAAAGGTGTTTGCACAACAAAAACCATAAGAACCCAAGGAAAGAAAGCAAGAAAAGGCGTGAGATTCATAAAAAAACTAGCCATGAGAGTAGCATCGGAAAAGAAGCTAAGATGGCTTGCTTGGAAGGAGAGGTAACAGAGCTCCTTGCCTTCTCAATCTTTTATATCCTTAAGAACAGGAAGTTTGAAAACCATCAGCGACCTAAATGTCTTTGGAGGTGTGAAAACTCAGCCAACCTAACGATAGACAGATGAAAATCACTCCTACATATAAAAGATGAAAAGATCAAGCCACATAAAACTTCTTCAACAAGTGAAAATCACTTGACCAACTAAGGTTTCTCTTCTTCTAAAACTCAATACTAACAATATAAAACCAACACAAAATGCATAATGTATCTACAATCCAACCTGACAGTGGGAAGGAGAAATACATAATCGAATTACAAAAATTAGGTTTTTCTTACTCGATAACATAGATTAAACCAATTGAATGATAAAAGAAAGGTTCTTAAACATTAAAACTATAAAAATCACAATATAAAGTAGAAAACATACACTTTCAGTTGTATGCCAAAACTAAAATACGTCCAGATATGAATATAAATTCGATTTTGAATTCATAAGTGATAATAATAATTTATTTATAGCAAATTGAAATTCAACGATAAATAAATAATATTTATACAATGAGAGAATATTAAGAGTCCATAGGCCTTTCATCCTACAAAATGCAAATATAATAAAATAATGTGCAAATATAATAAAATAATGGCGTTTTTATTTGGAAAATTAAAATAAAAAATCCAAATCCAATGAGAAAATATTTGGAAAGATGCTCCCATGGAGGATGAGGGAACTTGGAAGATGAAGCCAAAATATGAAAGAAACATAAAATTACAACATCTATGGTGATATTTTAAAATAATTTGGAGGTATTTGGCAATTAGGCCAAACCTTAATTTCCTTTGTAGACTATTATAAGTTGTCACCCTTTTCTTATTTTCCTTTAAATAAAGACAAAATTAAGAGCATCTCGTGAAAGGAGAAAAAAAAAGAAAAAATTACTTTTTAGTTCCTGAGATTTAATGTAATTAACACTTTTGTCCTTCTATTTTGGTGACCCAACACTTAAGTCCCTCACTTTCTCTTCCGTCCAAATTCGTAGTCCTTTCGTCCATTTAAACCGTTTGGTCAAAGAGTCAAAGGTGAGAAGTGATAATTTTTTCTAAAAATACCCTTCTCTCAATGTGAAATTCCTATTTTTTTTTCTCTTTCATGTTTAGAAGAAGAAGAAGAAGAAGAAGTTGCAGAAAGGGTAGGAAGAAGAAGAAGAAGAAGAAGAAGAAGAAGAAGAAGAAGAAGAAGAAGAAGAAGTTGCAGAAAGGGTAGGAAGAAGAAGAAGAAAGAAGAAGAAGAAGAAGAAAAAGTTACAAAAATGGTAGGAAGAAGAAGAAGAAGAAGAAAAAGAAAAAGAAGAAGAAGAAGAAGTTGCAGAAAGGGTAGGAAGAAGAAGAAGAAAGAAGAAGAAGAAGAAGAAGAAGTTGCAAAAAGGGTAGGAAGAAGAAAAAGAAGAAGAAGAAGGGGTAGGAAGAAGAAGTTGCAGAAAGGGTAAGAAGAAGAAGTTGCAGAAATGATAGGAAGAAGAAGAAGTTGCAAAAAGGGTAGGAAGAAGAAGAAGAAAGAAAAAGAAGAAGAAGAAGAAGTTGCAGAAAGGGTAGGAAGAAGAAGAAGAAAAAGAAGAAGAAAAAGAAGAAGAAAAAGAAGAAAAAGAAGAGACATTTGGGTTTGGATTTTGTGATTTTAAAATAGCGAAATTTTTAGTAAGGGTTAATTTTGTCAATTCACGTGTTCCAAACGGCTATTTTGGACGGAAAGACCACGAATTTGGACAGAAGGACCACGAATTTGGACAGAAAAGAAAGTGAGGGACTTAAGTGTTGGATCGCCAAAATAGAGGGATAGAAGTATTAATTACGTTAAATCTCATCCACTAAAAAATAATTTTTTCAAAAAAAAAAAAGCAATTTGAAACTTGAAATATAATAATTAGAGATAAGAAATTATCAGTGCACATTTATTAATTAAAAATTGTTGATTTGATAGTTTTAAGACGAAGTCACAAGTAGCCAGACAAATTCCCTCGTTAAACCACTATATTCTCTGTATTTAATTTGTGTTCTGAATTTTTAATTTGATGCATATGTTAAGTAGTTTTCTTATAAATTGAAATTTATAATTAAATTAGTATTTAATTTAATTTATAAATTATAAAATTATTTAAAATCAATAAACTTTTCTTATTTAATTTTTAAATATTATTATTATTATTATTAAGTCAATTTTTATATTTTAAATATTTATTAAAATATTTTTTTGTCAATAAAATAATTTTTTTATTTAAATTAAAATTTTAATCTCTCATACATGATGAACTATTAAATGATTCATCTAATAATTTTTATATTATAAACAAATATTCAATAATTAGTGCATAAAAAATATATTGATATATATTTTAAGACAACAGAAATTTAAAAAAAATAAAAAAAACTACACGTCAACCAATTTTCTTCGCATCTTCCTATTAGTAAAAGAAATATTTAAAATGAGAGTCAAGCTTAACAAATTATTTAATTATTAAGGTAAAAATTGACGGTAAACATAAAAAATTAAAATAATAATAATAAACATATGGCTTTTTCTGGAACGCGTGAGCTGCCGCTCTAAAGCAAACATAAGTCTGGATCTGAATTCGGTTTCTCTGGGTGGTTTATTCAATGCATTTTAATTATCTTGTGGGTTAGATTTTGCCACGTGTAACCTACAAATTTGATTTTATGGCGGTGACCAACGTCCTCTGGGTCCACTGGAAATCACAGGTCAGCCGTCAGCCCCATTCACAAATCACCAACCGCCTCCGCGCTCCACTCCATGCGGGGCGGCAAGAGCCAATATTTTGTTATTTCTTTCCCTCCAGTCAATATAGACAATTGAAGTAAAATTAGTCAAATATTTTCTGGACAATTTTTACAGAATTAATTAAATTATATTTAATAAAAATTAAAATTATATAAAAAATACCATTAATTTAGTTTGTAATTTTATTTGTATTAAAATAACATAGTATAATTAAACTGACGTAGGTATGAAAGAAAGGCCAATCTTAAATCAAGTTTACAATATCATCCAATATGGACAAAGCGCAGTGTGGGACAGATGGCTTCAGCGAATTAATTTGCCACGTGAGCTTGCAACTGTAAAAGGAGCTGTGCTTTGCATCATAGTTATTAATATTGGAGATTATCTTTGTTAATTAAATTAAATAAAAAAATTCTTTAATTATCCACACAATTAGTTAATTAATCGCCATTACCCAACAATCATCCCTTGTTAATCCAGCAGGTCAAATCTTCATTCTCTCAACTCTCAACAGATACCCTTCCCTCCATTTCTGCAACTTCCATTGATCTCTCTCTCTCCATTGTTTCTCCTGTTCTTGTTGCTCGTTTTGAATTTTATTTATTTACTTTCAGTTGATATTTAACATTTTCACGTCATGAAATTGAATCATCCACAGACCATGAAGTCTCGCTCAAAGCCCCAGCCGGAGGTATCTCTCTCTCTCTCTTCTATTTAAATGTTTGTTTGTGTTTGGTTGATTTCGATTTTTGGGTTATGGGGATTATTACTAAGAGGGAAATTGGCCAGAGCAAAAGTTGGGCTGAAACGTGTTGTTGTTTGGGTTGTTCGTGCCTACAGCTGTTTTGGCCCAGAGTGGTCATGCGTAAATTGCTTAACATCTCCGCCAAAGAGTCCGATTACAGCGCCGATTCTGACTCCGACAACGGCGACACTGATACTGCTTCTGATACCGATGGTAGGTAGCTTGCTTGCTCACTCACTCTCTCTCATCCCTAGCTTTAATAAAGCTTAAATGCTACAAGAGAAAAGGAAAACAATGATGATTTTTTTTTAATTAAAATTTGAAGAAATTCTGCTAACTCTTTCAGAATTTTGTGCGTGCGGCGGAGAATCACGGTTTAGAGGTAACGGAGGAAAGGAGGCTGAGGCTCCGGTTGATTCTATCAATGGTACTGTTTCTTCATCGTCGTCTTCTTTTTCACTTCCTCCATATTCTATATCCTGTAGTGTTATTTGGATGAAATTTCATTGGTTTGGATCTTTCTTCTTCTTTTATGAATCGTGTTCAATAAGAGCCAGCTCATTTTGTTGATAATGGGTGAGGGGCCAGCTATTTATTGACCAAGTTAATGGAGTTGGGTGCTAATACATTGCTTATACTTTTTCCCCTTATATTCTAATTAAAAATATCTTCAAAACCGTGGTTATTTATTTTGATTGGCTTCTGTCCACATCTTAGTATCTTTTTTATTATTTTGTAATTTTAACTGTTTATATTTTTTAGAAATTTAAGTTCTAGTAATGATTTACTTCGGATTTCGATGGATACTTCATGACCATGCGCGTTGATTAAATCATTCCATAGCATCATAGTTTGTTGATGAAAGAATTTTCTTTTTTTTTTTTTTTTTTTTTTATGATAACTCCATTTTACATTTCCTAATAAGAATTAATAATTAGAATCAATAATAATATTGAAGATCAAGTGATTCCTACTTCAAATTTAACCATGCTGCTTTAAAATTTTTTAATTTTAATTTTTTTAAAGGATGCTTTAAAGTTGATGCTGTCTGATTAGAAGTTTCGTCGTATTGCATTGCTCCTTTGACTGAACTATTTCTTCTGATTTTTTGGGTTTCAGATGCTCTTCCAAGACTAAGGAGACGAAAATCAGAAACATTTAGGACACAGTATATAAACACTAAGGAACTCAGGTCCAGTGCTCATTCCTTGTATCTTGACAATTGACATGTGTAAAGTCTAGTTGCATACTTGTATTGGTTCGAAGATTGCAGTTTTATTATATGTTGATGGCTGAGCTGCTTCTTCTTCTTCTTTATTTTTTTTGTTGTCTTCTCCTTCACGTTATAGATAAGTTGGTTTGTTAAACACCCTCCACAACGCACCCAACAATACTCAATAACTAAATAATTGAAACTTTCAAACTTTTTCTGCTGTAGAATATGCGTTGGTACATGGAATGTTGGAGGAAAACTACCACCTGATGATCTAGATATTGATGAGTGGATTGGTATTGATGAACCGGCTGACATCTATATTTTTGGGTAAGTATCACTAATTTTTGTTTCCTGGACGTTCTCTTGTTGCGGTCAAACTTACATTTATTACAAAAATTTTGTCACTCATAAATCAAACATCAATATATCCAATATAATGTGGAAAATGGATGTGGTGTTTTATCTACTTGACAGTCTGGCAATCTATAATGTTTTTTGTTTCCCTAACTTTATGCAATGTATTCAATTGTTCCTTTATAAATATAGGCAAAATTTGGCCCTTAAGTACAGGTTAATGGGTCCTCCAAACAAAACCTTCACTTATTAAAATAGATCACATAATACCTTTGAATTTTAAAAATAGATTAAATATGCCTTTAAGAGACATGAACCATTAAATTCTGAAAAAGTTTAAATAAAACCTTTAATTCTGAAAATATATCAAATAAATCTTTACTTCTAATTCATATATTTTCTTTCACATTCTACCTCATTGTTTTGTTACTAACATTAATTAGTTGACTTCTATGAGCTTATATTGTTTGCTCACCTAAAAGAATAATCAAAATTATGTCTCATTAGATCGTAAGGAAACTAATGACTATGACTATGATGAAGAACATGAATCGGTAGAGAAGCTTTTGGAACCATTCAACAAAGAATAATTTATCAATTTATTCTAGAATAATGTAAATATTCATCAAGATTTTGGAGCTCGGATACATAAGATAGCTGATGAAAACATTATGCTCTAGAAAATTTTTGCTACGGTTTTCACTGAACTTGATTTAGAAGCGAGTTATAGTCTAATATATATATATATTTTCCATTTATCTTTAAAAGTTAAAAGACTTATTTATCCTATTTTAAAATTTAAAGGGTATATATTTTCCCCAAGGAAATTTTTTAATCTATTTTAAAATTTAATAGTTGAAGGACCTATTCAGATTAAAAAAAAAGAAAAGAAAAGTTAAGGGCTTGTCTGGCATTTGGCTAATACTTTGAGGGCCAAAACAGGCTTTTTGTCCTAAATGTATAGTTTGTCTTCCTAGTTTTGCTAGTCTATATCATTTTGGAAATGGTCTCTGTTGGTTTAAATCTGTTGTGCATGCAATTGGAGTTCATTTGAAAAACATTATAAATGCTTTCACTTACACAGTCTTCAGGAGATTGTACCACTGAATGCTGGGAATATATTTGGTGCTGAAGATAATCGCCCAGTTCCAAAGTGGGAAAACACTATTCGTGATGCATTGAATAGAATTCGACCAACAAAGACCAAAGTTAAATGCTATACTGATCCCCCATCTCCATCAAAATTTAAGCCATCTGATGATGTGCCAGATATAGAAGAAGAGATATTACTTGAAAGTGATAGTGATGTTGGTGAGGAAATTCATCCATTGGATGAAGCTGAAGATAGTCCAGACATGGGTGACATGGATGTTAATTCTGGAGTTGCATCTGATACGAGTGGCAAATTAGGTGTCCCAGTAGAACAGGATTTACAGAGACAATTTTCTTCTCCAAAGAAATTAAGTAGACTAAATTGTTTGCGAACAGAAGATTCTGCTGGAGATGTAGAAGTATTGGCAGGTCAAAACAACCGGCAGTTAACCAAAATGCTAAGTGGCACTGAAAGGATTGGTTTGAGCTGGCCAGAGCGCCCACTGGACTTGTTATCTCAGCATGTTTTACAGAGACCAAGTTCCTTTAAGGCAGTTAAATCTTTTAAAGCAAGCAAGTCTTTTGGAGCATATAGTTCTTTTAAGTCGGTCACAAATGAACTGCAATCAGACTTAGCTTTGCTTGCAGAACTTGACCTTGAAGCTCTCATGAAACGCAAAAGAAGATCACAATATGTAAGGATAGTAAGTAAGCAGATGGTTGGAATTTTCCTCACAATTTGGGTTCGTAGGAGCTTGCGGAAGTACATTCAGAACTTGAAAGTGTCTACTGTTGGTGTTGGTGTCATGGGCTATATTGGTAACAAGGTATGTTCCATACTTTTTGCAATTATTTTGAATTTTTTATTTTTAAAAATCAATTTGTTTTAATTTTTAATATTCCATTTGACTTGCTTTCCAACATTCTTGCAACTTCTTTCAAGCTCAACATATATTATCATGTCTGTAAGACCTAATAATATTTAGCGGGTGGCAGGGTCTTGCATTTTTTAAATTAAATTTACTTTCCCTCCAGATTATTTACCAATAATAGTTTATCTTTTTGAGAATGCCTTAGACATCAACTTCATAGAATACAGAAGCTAGCTAATGCATACATTCAGAACTATTTTGAATGTTCTTGGTAGAAGTTGTTGCTAAAGGTTTGCATTCAATTCTTTTACAAATAACCTGCTCAAGTACAACTACCTAAGATCTTGTTGATGCAAATAAGAAATGCTTCATCATTTTTGCTTCCAATTCCTCAAATTTGTTGTCATGCACGCAGAAATATTAACCAAATTTTAATTAGTAATGGTGTCTTTGCTGTTTTATTTTTGAAATGCATCAGACTTAATTCTTTTATGGAAATTCTTCACACTAAAGATATTCTTTAATCTTCCAGGGATCTATATCAGTCAGTATGTCTGTATATCAGACTCTTTTCTGTTTTATATGTTCTCACCTGACATCAGGTGAAAAAGATGGAGATGAACACAAAAGAAATTCTGATGTGCATGAAATACGTAGGAGAACTCTATTTCATAGCAATTCTGGTATTGGGCTTCCAAAACGCATCCTTGATCATGAGTGAGTACACAACATCTTAATAAGACATGAAGAACAGGTTTCTTGTCAGCTGTTCCCATCTGATGTCTGCATGCAGTTAAAATTTCTCTATTCTGCCTTTATGAATTTCTGTCTGATTGGTTATTTAACTTAAAAAATTCTTTTTGATACTTAAATTACAGTGAGAAGAAATAAAGTATATTTGGTTATTTAACTTAAACTTCTTTTTATTTTTTTGAAATGGGGATTGGGGATTGGGAGAGTAGAACTTGATATCTTTTAGATTTACTCAGATGCACTTACCACCAGACTAAGTCTGTCAGCGCAACTTAAACTTCTTTTTAATACCTAAATAACGGTGAGAAGAAATAGAACATATTGTTATTGTTAAAAGCTAGTAGCTTTGTCATTCATGATAATGTGTAAACATATAGGTTGCCTTTCCATTTCAGGATTTTTTTTTTCTGTGCCCTTCTTTTCTTCTCTTCTTCTTCTTTTCTCTCTCTGTTTTTGTGTGTGCGCGTTGGAAGTGAGAGGTTTGGTATGTTAATATGGCTGTGAGATTCCACAAGTAAATTTATATCGCGTTGTGGATGTTAATTTGGTGAAATTAATTAAGTGGAGATGCATTCAGGCCCTCAGATGTAAAAGGGAATGATCAGCATTTTATCTCATATCATCCAGTGGGAAGACCAGAGCCGGGGGTCATTTTGCTGGTGAATATTGTTTTCTTAGCCTGTAGTCTGTTTATTGTTCATGGGTGTTGAGGAATTCCCAGAATAAATGTCTCTAATAACTATTCGCACAAGCAATAGAGCACAGATTTGCAATATACCATGGCATTTTGATTTCAAAACCGAGATGCATTTTGTATATAGATGTAGCACTAGAAAGAACAAAGTTAAACAGGAAAAAAATTCTTAATAAGAATTTCAATTGTATTTTTCTCAAATAATTATCATAATTTAAAAGCTGCTGAATAATTGAAAACTGGCTCTATTTACAGAGCTTATAATCCTAACCAAATTAGGATTAGGAAACCCAATTCAAATCTAATTAGAGATATTAAATGAGATTTACTAAGAAATAAATAATAAAACCTAAAAATAATAAACTTCCTAAACAATTGAGTCCTAAATTTCCTAATTCTGCAATGAAGAAAATTCCTAATTGTATTAGGATCTTTATCTTTCCACACTGCATTACATATTCTATAGGCTATTGCTATAAAGAAATTTAATCTTGTTTGATGATTTATTGTTCCTCTGATGTTTTGTATAATATTGAAAATGATTTTTCCAAAAAGACATACTTGGTAAAAGAAACTTAAAAATTTATACTTGTCATTGACAAATGAAACACCTAATGCAGACTCCTGGTTGAGAAGTAAACTTTGAAACTCATCTCTCTTCTAGAATTATGGAAAGAAATTGGATATTGTGACTGAGACTCAGTAGTAGTCATGCTTTAGATGTTGCATCACACTTCGTGGTGTAGCATGTCAATTTTTGTAAAAGGAGCAGGTAGGGTTGGAGAATTTAGGTAAATTGGCCAATTTTGTTGCTTATGTGAAGACAAAGAAAAAGGTGAGTAAGGGAAGGTACTTCTGAAGTGCTGATGCTTTGGCAAAGGCCTTCCCAACTTCTTATACTGTATATGAGTTTGCAATTTCTACCATTTTCCTGATCTTTTGAATTAATGGTTTAGGAAAGAAGCATATTGTATATTCTCAAGTCACTGCGATGCCTGAAATTTCAGGCATATGAGCATAAAGCCAGAGGAGCAGAGAAATAATTTCTCATAAAATTTTCATAGCTAACTTTATGCTTTCCCACCATACACCCCCCCCCCCCCAAAAAAAAAAAAAAAAAAAAAAAACAACTATTGTTTGCTTTTGTGTTTTTGATGAACTTCAAATTGGTACTAATTTGTAAATTCTTATTAATACTATAAATTTTCTGCAGGAGAATTATTTGGCTAGGTGATTTGAACTATCGCATCAACTTGTCATATGAGAAAACACGTGAACTAATCTCCCGAAAGGAGTGGTCTAAGTTAGTGGAGAAGGATCAGGTAGAATTGTTATTTAATATTGTATGCAATAAATTTTAGATGATTGAGGCATTGTTCACAGTCAGTACCGTGGTATCATCAATTACCAGTACTAGGCTATCCGTGTGTTTGCATGCATGTTTATTTGCAGAATTGGTTGGCTTAGTGATTCAGAACAGAAAAAATAAAGATCTAGAGAAACAATTTCACAAAATTTTTTAAATGAATAGAAACAAATTCTCCAAAGAACTAATTCTCAAAATCTTTATTTAATTGTCAACAATATCATAATAACCAAAGCTAATTATGTATAAACCTTAGGTCCTATTTATAGAGTTATGTAACCCAAATTACATTAGGATTTTTAGAAACCGGAATTCAATAAAATACTATTTAGAAATCGCAAACAAACTTAAACTAAAAAATAATAATCATATTCCTAAAAACTTCCTGATAATAATAACCTAAATTTTTAACTTCAGAATGACTATATTCCCAAGTATTCTAGGTTGATTCATCTTCCAATGCTGTACTGCATCACTTGGATTCTTTTTCACTTTGAACAATTATTTTGGGATTATTTTCTTTATTATTACCTGGCAATAGACTGCAATTTTCTTGGATCTCATGTCCGTTTGCAGTTCCCTTCTCATTAAAACAATGGTAAGTAATGTCAAGTAGATAAAAGGCCAACTAACAATTAAATTTATTAATATCTTGCAATGGCAGCTTGTACGAGAACTAAGAAAAGGTCGTGCATTTGATGGATGGACTGAGGGTACGTTGAATTTTCCACCAACATATAAGTATGAAATGAATTCAGACAAATATTATGGAGAGGATCCTAAAGCTGGGAGGCGTGTTCCAGCATGGTATGCTTCTGTTGGATTTTGAATAGTGTAGCAGTTGCTCCACTATATTTTTCTTTTGTTTATTAGATTGTTAATGGATTATCTTATAACTGAAATTTCTTGCAAGTTTTTGAAGATTTTTTTTTTCTCTTGAAATAAGCACTTCGGATGAATCTTACTTAGTACTTCTTGATTCTTCTCGATTACTGTGTTTTCTTCTTTTGCTTGGTTATAATATGTGAATGTGCGCACATGTATATTGCTTGGTTTTAGTATCTGTACTTTCACACATCTATACTGTATCTATGGTTGTAAAGGAACATGGTTCATTGGAATTTGGTTCCTTATTTTGCTGAACTTGTTTATACCTGAGCATATGGTTGTCATCATATTTCATTAGAGTTTAACATGTTCTTTACAATTGTCATTATCTGTGTCTTGAGATCTTACCTTGCATGATTAGTACAGGTTTGATTTCATGATTATATATTACTCTATTGAAGGTAACGTCTGATATTTAAGAGATGCTTGCCAAAACTAAACATGAAAGACTGGAGTGTTCATTTTTAACCGTATAGTGAAATATTCTATCCTCATTACCAAAAAAAAAGAGAAAAAAATTTCCCTCCTACAATGATTAATAGCTAATGCGCCTTTTTGTTTGATAATAAAAATTATTCTGCAAATTTTCTCTAATTTATTCTAATCTTCTAGGTGTGATCGCATCCTTTCTTATGGAAAGGGTATGAGGCTACTCAAGTACAGGAGAAAGGAGCTCAAACTTTCTGATCATCGACCTGTTACAGCAACGTATATGGCCGAGGTTGAGGTGTTCTGTCCTAGGAAGCTACAGAAGGCACTCACGTACACAGATGCAGAGATTGAAAATGAGGAAGTTCTAGAAGAAGCCATTGATGTTGGAATGAACCAATTGAGATTGGAGCAGGTGAGTAGTAATATATGCATGTGCCCTGCTTAAATATGGATAGGTTTGATACTTTGTTGCGTCTGAAGGGTGTATTAAATGTATAAAATTCTTAAACATTATTCTTATCTTGAAAAGAAATCTGTTTTAAAAACATGTGGATTATCTACTTTTACTGTGAGGACAAGTGGCCTGCTAATTTTTAAACCCTAAACATCAGATAGTGACATGGGAAAATGATAGATCTTTGTGTCGTATTAGTGATTCCATGATCATAAAACTAGATGGTTCTGAATCATTTCACTCGATCATATCAGTTTCTGTTTGAAAAAGAAAAATAATGTTATGCAGTTATGGTTAATTAGTGGAGGCCCCTGTCATGGATATTCTAGAACCGGCTGAAAAAAAAATTGTGCTTATTTCCAACTAGAGCCTTGGTCTTTCTTATTTACCCGACATATGTTCTGACTTGGAAGTTTTTTCAAATCTGTTGCAGGATTTTTATTCATGGGAGCGTTAATGGAGACTTTCTGTAATATAAAAGCTTTAAGTAGCTGAGAGTGATAAGCTTGCCATTCTTCACTAGAGGTCATTCTCATTTGATATTGCAATTCTTTTTTTTTTCCGATATTGTAAATTCTAGTTGTTGTAATAGTGTGTTAATGGAAGGGTGATAAAGAGTTAGATGGAAATTTGTGGTGGGTTTATACATATGTGCATTAATGAAAGGTAATATGTGTATTTAGAACGAACAATCCTTAAGGTGTGCAGCTCTCTCCACTCTTATTAGTCATCTATCTACCCTAAGATGGATATAAACATTTAATTTGACTATCATTGACCCATAGTTTTAAATTGTGATATCTAATAACGGAAACACAGATTTATAACGACACATAACGGCTATAATATAACAGTAACGCATAATACTTTGTCATCTATTTACTATAACAATTTATAACGATCATACTATAACATATAAGAGTAATGATAATACTTTGTCATCAATCTACTCTAAGTTCAATGTAAACAGTTAACAATTCTGAAATTCATACTCATTTTTATGAGTTTATGCATATATTAAATGCATTTAAAAAGTAATAATAATAATTAATGCATGTATTTTGTGAATTGGTGCTGTTATTATAAGTTAGACCTTCTCAGATAACTAATTTCATAATTATTAAATTAAATATTTTTGAATAAATTATATCTTAATTTTTAAATTTTAATTTAATTAATAGATCGTTCTCTTTATTTTTAAAATTCAACATTTAAACTTTTAAACTTTTATAATTAATTGTTTAAATTGAAAGTTATTTTATTTATAATTTTGTTAGTGAACCGGTGAAAGAAAAAATAAACATTCAAAATACTCTATAAATACTTAAATTTTTTTTAATATGGGTGAAATATTTTATATAGCAAAAATTATATTTTAATTTTTGAATTTTAGCGTAATTAATGAATCAGTCCTTATATCTCTCTATATTTAATCCGTTTAAAATTATAATTTTTCTATGCATTATAGATATTGGTTTAAAATTAATCTGTGGTAAAATTTCTGAAAATATAATTTATTTTTAAAATACTTTGTGTTAAAATCAATAACATACTTGAAAATTACTTAGTACACTTAAAAATAATTAAAGTTGTAAGCACTTTTTAGAAGAAATTTTGAAGTTATCAAGTATCAAAATATTTTAAGGAATGAAAATTGAACGATAAAAATGTGTTAAAAATAGTTAAATATAATAATTTAGACAAAAGTTAAAAGGGATTTGAGTTTTCTTCTAAATGAAAAATGAAAAATGAAAATATTTAAATTTAATAGATAGTAGAAAATAGATGAAACTTTAACTCCTTACCATTTTAATTTTAAAAAAAGATAATAAAAATACTTTTATGTTTTTAATAGTAAAAAATGGATGAAGGGATTAGAGTCTAAAAAAATTAATTATAAAAAAATTTAATTATTTAATTTTAAAAATATTTATATAAAACTCAAAAATTAAATTATAGTTTATATATAAATATTTTCACATGTTTTTAACAATAAAAATAAATAGACGAATTTTTAATTTGAACGAATGAATTATAAAAATATTAAATATTTAATTTTAAAAATATAAAAATTAATTTATTAATTATGATAAAATTTAAAAATTAAAATATAATTTACCAATTATACTTTAATTAATTTTAAATATGAAATGGGTACATATTCAAAAAGAAAAAAAACATCTGAAATGGGTAATCATTACTGATGGTGAATTTTAAAAATTAAAATATAATTTACCAATTATACTTTAATTAATTTTACATATGAAATGGGTAATCATCACTGATGGTTTTAAGGTTTCAATTTTTAATCAATCAAATTTTAAATATCAAAAGATATGAAATACTTTCATTGTGATGCAAAAAGAGTTTAAAATAATACTTATAATTAAAGTGCTTTTTAAAAAGAATTAAAGTGCTTAATAATAAATGTTGCAAACGTGAATTTCCTCATATTACTAAATTATTAGCAAATAAATTTATTTAAAAAAAAATTATTTTTATTAATTTTAAAATAAAAAAAATTGTTCACGTGATTAAAGTGCTTCATAAAAATATTGAAAACATGACTTTCTCCATATTACTAAATAAACCAATAGCAAATAACTTTAATTAATATTAAAATAATAAAAATATATCTTAAAAAAATCTAACATCATCTATACAATTCAATATATTAGCTTGAAAATTTTCATTATTTTTATCTTTATCAAACATTCAATATTTTAAATTTAAATAAATTTTATATTTTAAAATTTTAAAAAGTATTTATTATCATCAAGCTAATTATCTTCCACATATTCATGATATAGTTTTTAAAAAATTTCTAATGTACAAGTTAATAATTATAAGCTTTTTAACGAATAATTAATTAACCCTTAATTTAACTAAGCTTTTTATTTTATAACGGAAATTGCTTCCTAAAATCTAAATAGCAGATTAAAAAAAAAAAAGACCAAATTGTTTTAAATTGAAAATAAAGAGACTGGTGAGTTTTGACAAGCTTCTGAAATTAATTTGTTCTTTATCCCTTTCTGAACAGTAAAAAAAAAAAAAAAAAACCCTAATATGGTAAAGTAAACAAACAGTTATCCAATATATTACAGACTGATTTCTATAGAGGACTTTATGTGAGTTCAAAAGCGAAGTCTGCAATTACAAAGTTACAACATGTTGAATCCATCATGTAGCATCTTCAACATAACCATTTGCATGAGCAACATAGGATTCCAACAGCTGAGTCCTTCTCAACCAGTACTGCTCAAACCTCTGCCTTGCATACTCCAAGTAATCAAAATCAAGTTTGTTCACATAACCCTGTGAAAATTATGAAATTTTACGACATCAGAAACCTTTCTTGGACAGAGATGCTTGTGGGTGATAATGAAGAGATGAAAACACAGAATGCTTACTGAGATTATTCCCCATAAGCCCCAGAAGATATGGTTTGCAAGAGTGTACTTTTCTGCATCATCCACTAGCCGTTCCACTTCGTCTTTTCTAGGTTCACTGCCTGCAAATCAAGAACACAAATTGAAAATTTACATATTGTTTGAGTAATTTGCGCCATAAACAATCATAGTATATTCACAAACTGTAACTGTGTAAGCTGAGAAGACAAGCAGCCTGATGAGTTTAACAACTAACCTGATGAGCTTAGATACGTGTGTACAAATCTGTAACGCTCCTCCAAATCTGTTGTCAATGCAATAAAGAAGAACAAACAAATTAATCCTGAATTTGGCACCCATCATACTCCAAATATGTTAATAGCAAAGAAAGAGGCAGGAGAGGGAAATGAACTGGAATGAAAAGTTACCTGGGTATTTGCTATAGTCCAAAACGTGTGGCGTCTCAGAATGATAATCTGCTACCATTTCACAGAAGTGATTTGCAATATCATAGGCAACAGGATTGTAACTTGCGTACTCATAATCCTGCAACGAAAAGCAAATAGCAAGGAATAATTATATACGAGGACAAGAGGAACCAAATAAATAGGAATGAGCACCAATGGTTTAAGGAATTTAAATGCTGAAGAAAAGGGAACAGGGCTTTCAGGATCACATACATGCCAATATGGAAATTAGAATTTCTAAGTAACAAGTAATAATATATGCTAAAACAACAGGTTTGTCCAATTCAAAAGTAATAACAAATTTCAGGGTAAAAGAATGCGAATTAAGTTTGTGAAAAAATAAGGCCAGTTTGTAAATGATAAAGTCTTCTTTAAAAGGGAATGGTGTAATGCCTTAGACAAGGCAGAGACCTTTCCTTTGGCTTCTTATTTTTCTTTTATGTTGCTTTATATGTTTAGTTTCAACAGCAATTGTTCAGCAGTAAAAGTAACCATCAACTAGAAAACCACTTTGCAGTTAAATGAAAAAAAAGCTGAAACTAATTCTAAACAAGCTTTTAAACCTATTCTAGCTAGCAAATGGAATTTAATATGCGAGTAAGGTGATGGTGTGTATGCACCAGTCCATAAAATATTAATTGCTTTTGCAAGAACTGAATTTAGACTTGGTTTACCCTCCCTTACTTTTGCTACTCGACCTAACAGGAACCAAAATTTCACAACTACAAGCACCCTACTCACATCAAAATACCATTTTCCCTGTTCCCATTTTTATCAGTCATCTCTTTATTCCATTACTCAATATGTTCACTACCTTAATGCTTCTGATTACACAGAGGGTTTTAAATGACATATAAATTGTAGAGCGCTAATCCAATGATTGGAATCCAACAAAAGTGATTTTCTAGTGCTGCTTCTTGACTGATGGAAGCACATGCACATTTGTTCTTCCATGTTTTACCAAGAAATTAGTAGTTAATAAAAAATCAGATGTTAATTTGGTTTAACATCAGTATGTTGCTTCCTTGGTTGGATGAAGATGTCTTGTATCCAAGCAAAGAAATATCAATAAAAACAAATGGGAAAAGTGCAAACAGTAAAGATCAATGCCATATTATGTAGTTCACAAAAAAAAAAAAGGAAACTCACAATTATGGTGATTGATCTCGTCTCTTCATCCATCATTATGTTACCGTATTGCAGGTCATTGTGACAAAACCCAATATCCTGATAGTCTAGTGACAGCCACTTTTCTAGCATTCTGATTTCCTCGTCAAGATTATCCAGATGAAATTTCTTTGCATCTTTAGCAGTACACAAACTTTTGGCCTCAGCCAGCCAATCCCTAAGGAAATTATAATAAAAAAAGAGGAGGAAGAGTAAGAATTATGGATTGAAAGACATTACATATCTTCAACCTAATTTACTTTCAATTTGAAATCAGTACCTCATTCTGCTCCACAGGAGTACACTCCTTGGACCAGGCATATCAAGATCATGGAACTCTCTCATCTTTGCTGCTACAAGAGCAGAGATTTCAGGATCTCGAAGGTCAGCAGCTGATAGTGTCTAGACATTCAACAAAATAAAATAAAATAAATAAGAGGAAAAGAGTGTCAATTATATGACTAGAAACTGATAACATTTAATAACGAACATTTTGATCAAGACAAACTACTTGGTTATTAATGTATAAAAACTGGTTTACAATACAAGTAATTACCAGTTTCATACAATACATATTCACGTGGACATATCTAATATGAAAATAGCAGAGATGAACATTGGTAACTTGAGGGTGAAAAGGGGAAAGGATAACACAGGACCCAACAATAAGCCATAATTTTATGAACCGTTCCAGCTAAACTCTGGTATGAGAAGATTACTGTTCACGGTTCAATTTATAAAATCTCAGTCAATGAAACAGCTAACTGGAAAAATTTTGCTATACTGAGGCTAAATAAGCTCTAAGAACAATATGCTGAGTAAAGGAAGCATCATTCCACAATTAGCTTACTCTATTCACATTCTGGTCCCCATTTGGTCAATCCTCACGGACAAACTTGTCCATTGTGTTTGGTTTGCTTAGTTGTAATTAAACAAAGGTGTTGTTCCCACATAAAATCAAAGCTAAAAGAAATTGCAATTACATTGGTTCATAATGACAATGATCATGAAAGAAAAGAGAAAAATTTTCACTGGTTCAAGAATAAAAACACCCCCAAATCATTGCAATTAGGAAAAACCATGTTCCTACAGCTGCAGCATAAGAGCCATAAGTTTAAGACATCTACAAAAGTGATATTTACTTTTTGAGGAGAAGTATCAAATTCAGTTATCTTTAAATCTTGATTTACTTTTAAATCAGCTTTGAGTTAGACCAATAATTATGAGTAATGCATCTATAATTAATTAAAGCAATTGCATTTCAATCTGTCAACTGTTAAATGAGTATGCAAATTGCATAAACACAGACAAGGTATACTGTCGATTCCAGAATGATAAGAGTTAAAACTTCAAAGTTAAATGTTTAGACTTCGTTTGGAACTAATCCTTTTGCAAGCTTATAAAATGATGCAATCCTTTTGCAAGCTTATAAAATCATGCATGATTTTAATTCCTTTTAAAATTGAATTATTTCATCCCAAACAAGAGAATTAGTAGAAAATAAATCAATTAAATCAAATTGTTACGAAATTCTTAATTTCAACAGGGGATTAAAGGATGGGAAGTCACATACCCTAGCATGAATAAACTCTTCAACCCTGCCATCTTCAAACCGACCAAGAAGCTTAGGCCCTTGTCCATGCTTTGACATGCACTCAAACGTCCTAATCTCTTCATCCCTTTTGAAAAAAACTTCAACACCTTCACCATAAATCCGAATCAATAATTTTCTAATAACATCACCCCTCTTTGTTGGCCAGTTTATCTGGAAAACCTCATTAGTCATAGCTCCCTTCAACGGTACAACCTCCAAAGAATCCATATCATCCACCACATCTCCCCACTCAGATGCAACAGACCGAAGAATTTTCTTTAGCTCATCTGGGAAAATGCCCTCAATCAACCCTTTCGTTTTCATCACCATTTTTGTATCAGTAGAAACAGAATGTATTCGTACTGCAACCCAAAAACCAAAAACTGAAAGTTATCAGTCCAAACAAATAATCTAAAGAAAACCCAGTTCATACAAAGCTTCAAAGATCAAAATGAAAAAAGATTTATAGAAAAAGGAAGAGTTTTCAGATCACAGACCCAATAAACTCCGATAAAAGCTGCAGAAATGGAACCCAAACTCAAAGAAACAGTACAAGGAGGCTCAAGAAAGTAGAAGAAACTGAAATCCAAAGGCGCACGAGGCAAAGAATTTATAGGGGAAACAACAAGAACCCCAATAATTTTGATAAAAATGAAGAAATTGAAGCAGCAAATATCTTTTTATATAAAAAATTAAAATTAAAATTACTACTGATCCTAAATAATAACCAACCTCCCGCGTAGAATCTCCTTGGAATGCGTGTGAGGTTTTTTGTGACAGTTACGGACGGAGGTTTATACCAGTGAGACAAACGAATCATCATCTGCCACGCGTTCTCGGGGGCCGAATTTCTAGGTCCGAGCTTCAGATGGATAGATAAGAGGCGAGAAATAATTCGTACATATAAGATCGTTAGATTTTCTTTTCAAACATGAAGAAAAATCAAAAGTCAAAGCCCTTTGCTTATGGGAATTTGACACGTGTTTGTCAGGATTTTTTCCTCGCTTTCTTAATGTCTGATGACGTGTGTGTGTATATCGACTCCGTGTTTTTAGTGTGAATAATGTCATAACTACTTTTTAATTATTTTTTTTTTACCATAATGATAATGTATTTTAGGGGAGAATAAAACAAGCTATATTTGCACTTTTTAGTTTTTTTAAACAATTTTTGATGATGTGATTTTTAATAGTGAAATATTTTATTTAAAAAATAAAAAATTACTTTTTAATCTTTAAATTATAATATAATTAATAAATTTATTTATTTATTTTAAAAATTCAAACACTTTCATTTTTAAGTTTAATTTTATTAAAATTTAATGTTTTTTTAAAAACAGAGAATAAATATAATTTAAAAAATATCTTTATCAAAATTATTATTTAATTTTTATAGTTTAGAAAAATTCGTTATTTAATTTTTCAGTTTAAAAAATATATTAAAATATTTTTGATATTTTAAAAATTTATCAATTAATTTTTTTATTAATTTTATCATTAAATATTTTACTATTTAATTTTTATAATTTAAAAAAAATTATTAATTAATCCATCAAATTATTAAAAAAATTATTAATTAATCTCTCCGTATTAAAAATATTTTTAAATTATTTTTATAATATTTAATAAAAAAAATTAATTAGTAAATTTTTTAAAATATCAAACGTATTTTAATAAATTTTTTAAATAATAAATGGAATTATAAAAATAATTTTTATTAATTTATATGATTTTTTCTAAAAAGTAAATAAATTTATATGGGAATAAATATTGGATTTGGAATTGATGCGTCTGTAAATTAAATGTGAGAGGAGATGCGATTTTAACATAAATATTTAATATTTAAATAATCAATAAAATTAATATTTATCACATTTGAAAAGAGTGCACATTGAAGATATAAAAATAAAAAATATTCGATTAAAGAATCAACTTGTCACATGCAAAAATATTAATAAATTAATGGTTTAAGTTGAAAAAAAAAAATCTGAAATTACATATATGGACATAATATGAAAAAAATTTGTAGTCTTTGAATATTAATGTGAAATTATTCCCAAATAACAATTTAGAATACAATTTTAATAATTCATTCTGCACTCTTTTTTAATAATTTATAAAAATTACAATTTAATTCATGTAATATAAAAAAATTTATTAATTTTAAAAAATCTATTAATTTATTTCTCTATTAACTTTAACCATTCAATATTAACTATTTAGTTTATGTAATTTGAAAAAAAAATATTATTAGTTAATTTTTAAAATTTTAAATTATGTTAAAACGAATAAATTTATTATTAGTTAATTTTTAAAATTTAAAAATATGCTAAAATATTTTGAAAATATTATCCTGATTAATTTCTCCACTTTAATACTTAATAGTAAAGTCAATAGATAAAATAATTAAAAAACTTTAATATAATTGTCAAAACTAACCTCTCATTCATTTTACAAGAAAAATTCAAAGATATTTTTATAAAATTTATATTTATTTTAAAAGACATTTTAAATAAATCAAATAAATTAAATTTTATAAAAATTTATGATTCTATATAAAAGATAATAAATTAATTAATAATTTCTTTTATAATAAAGAAATTAAGTGTAATTTTTTATTAATATAAAAAAATAAAAAATGAGAGGTGGAAATGCGGAGTAGTGGCATAGTTTTTGCTTTTGGCTTGGAAAATGACGGGTGCGGCGGAAGAAAAGTCAGCATTGTCTGCAAATATCTGGCACACAATTAATTAATTAATTAATTAATTAACTTGTAAAAATGTTATAGAAAAGAAAAGCAAACAAAATAATAATTTATTTGGATTTTCCGGATCGTTGGCGTTGACAATTGAAAGCTTATGTCTTATTTTAAAAGTATATATTAATTAAATATATACCATTATTTAAAATAAATAAATTATACGAAAATTAACTTTACAGTCAATAAAATAAATGAAAATTATATTCTAGAATTCCTTGGAGTAAAAAAAAAAAAAAACACTTAGAATGGTTCAAAACATGAAAGACCCTACCACTAATTTGAATTCAAATTCAACACTTCTAATTTCATATGCTTCACAAAATATTATTCTCCATTGTTTTATTACTTTAGAAATCTGCATTTGTTCCATCTTATCTTTTCTTTTCACTTTTGTTTGTCTTATCAATCATTAATTTTTGTTTTCCTTTTATTCAATCACGTAATAACAAATTAAAATATTAATTATTTTAATAGTCAGTGATTATTTTAATGAGTAATTAAAAGTTAAAATAAATAGTTTTTTATTCTTTAATTTTTATATATTAATATTTTGATATTGACAATAAAATAATTCTTACAATACATATTTTTATTAAAAAAATTACCTTTTAATTCATGAGATTTAGCATAATTAATATTTTTATCCCTCTATTTTAAATAGAAAGACTACGAATTTAGACGGTTATTTTAGACAGACTATAAATTTGAACGGAAGAGAAAGTGAAGGATTTAAGTGTTGGATCGTTAAAATAAAAAACAGAAGTATTAATTATGCTAAACTTCAGGAACTATAAAATAATTTTTTTTATTTTTATTTCAACAATATTTTTTTTAATCACATTATTTTTTTTATTTTTATACTTAACAAAAATTTAAAATATAAAAATTTTATAATATAAAATATAAAATATTTTATTTTATTTAATATCACTGATATGAAATATAAATTTTATCAGATTAATAAATAAATTAATATACCTTACAAGTTTATTTTTTATATAAATGAGCAAAATAAAAATATTAAATATTTTAAATGGCTTATAAAAAAATTAATTAATATATTTAAATTTTTATAAAAATTATAAAAAAAATTACTTTATACTAGAATATATAATATTTTATTTTATTTAATATTATTAATGGAATTATAATTTTTTATATATTAAAAATATATACATAATAATGATCAATATAAATCTAATATATAATATTTATATGTAATATTTTATACAATAAAAAAATTATTTATTATAAAAATTTATTTAATATTATATATAATAAATATATTTTTAATATAAAGTTTTATGCATTATAATATAATTTTATTTTTATTATATATTAAGAGAGTTAATAATATCCTATAAAAATGAGAAATTGCTTAACGAATGTTGAATAGTTTGACTAATAAAGTTATTACTAAAGTATGAAAATATGCCAAATGAGCGGAAGCAAATACACATCAATTGATACATTCAATTAAAGAAAAAAAAGGCATAAAATCTGATTAAATAAACACATCAGTTCTGAAAATATTGAGATTTTTTTTCTTAATGTATTTATTCGATACAAATTTAAATTTATAATTGATAAATTTCAGAAATCAAATTTATTAAATAATAAAGCAAATTTTTTTTATATTTTTCTTAATTTTAGCCATTTATCTTATTAATTTTATTTAAAAAATTTATAATTCATGAATTATGCCACGTAGAATTATTGACAACAAAATTTAAACGATTATATTAATACATATTTATATCTAAAAATTTAAATTTTAAATAATAAAATTAATTTTTTTAATTTATCATGATTATAACTAAAAATATTAAATTAAATATAAAAAATTAATAAAAAATTATAATATAATTTCTAAAATTTTATATTAATAAATATATAGCCTTAAATTTAAATTTTAAATTGAAAATACATTTATTTTATATTTATCATATATAATATTAAATAAATATTTATTATAAATAAAATTTTCACTATATAAAATATTACATATAAATATTATATATTAAAATATTTTATTAAAAATTTATATTTATAGTAATAGTACATATTAACATGTATAAAATTATAGTTTATACTAATAATATTAAATAAAATAAAATATTACAAATCATTCTTTTTATAATTTTTATAAAAATTTAAATATGTTAATCACGTTTTTTTTTTATAAATTATTTAAAATATTCAATATTTATTTCGATCATCTATATAAAAAAAATTTACTATATATATTAATTTATTTATTAGATATGATAAAAATTATACTATATATCAATGATATTAAATAAAATAAGATATTATATATTTTATACTATAATTATTTATATTTTAAATTTTTATTAAATTATAATATACGTAAAAAATAAAAAAAGTAATATGATTAAAAAAAGAATATTATTAAAATAAAAATATGTATTTTAAGAATTATTTTATTAGTTAAATAAAATTTTAAAGATTATATTATAATTTTTTAATAATTTTTCAAATTTAATTTAATATTTTTGGTTATAATTATGATAAATTAAAAATTTTTAATTTTATTATTCAAAATTTAAAATTTAAAATATAAATATAAATTAAAATAAACGTTTAAATTTTTTTATTTAATAGATTTTTTAGAAATAATTCTAACATTATATGTGAATTATAATTTTTTTAGATAAAACTAATTAAAATAATAATTAAAATTGAGGTAAATGTAAAATGATTAATTTTGTTGTCTAAAATTTTAAATTTAAGATATAAAAATAAAAAGTGATAAATATTTTCAATAAATATGTTAATAATTATTAAATATTAAACAAATACCCACTCCTACATTTATTTATAAAACAGAGTTTGCTATTTTTTGAAAAACAAAACTTATTTAACGTGAAAATTGATTTTTATTTGTTTATACTCTGAGGAAAATTAGCAACCGTGGTCCATGTGGCTTGATAATAAGTCCACAAAGTACTCGTTGATTTTTCAATACATGTTTAGTATTTGACTACATTTTAATCTCTAAAATTTAAATTTTAATTATACTTTAATTCTTAAAATTTTAATAAATTTTACTAATAATAGTACTTGAATTCAAATTAATTAAAGTCTTTATTAATTTTAATCATTAAATATTATGAAAAATTTTAAAATATTTTTAATATAAAAAATTAATTAATAAATTTTTTAAAAATTTAAGAAATCAATTAATAATTTTTTAAAAATTATTAAATTAAATAATAAAATATTTAATTATTAAAATTAAATGAAAATATTCTTAAAAGATCTTTGCCTTCCTTTTAACGTTTTAGAAAGACCTTTTGCCTATCTTTTCTCCTTTCTCGTATAGCAAGAAAAGGCAGGATAGTGAAATTTTCTTGCAGGTCTGGGAAAACTAACGTGGTTTTGTATTGGCCACATAGCGACAAGCGACAAGCGATGGAGTTTGGACCCATTTGCTTGTCAGGTCAGGTCAGGGCTATTCTTATGGCTTATATCAGAGTCGCGATCATTTGTGACAAGCTTTGGACCCATTTTATTGT
The DNA here is from genome assembly GCF_001659605.2 of Manihot esculenta. NCBI lineage: Eukaryota > Viridiplantae > Streptophyta > Magnoliopsida > Malpighiales > Euphorbiaceae > Manihot > Manihot esculenta. The sequence continues at coordinate 14,689,987 of NC_035162.2, read as the reverse complement.
AAACTCATTTAGCTGCAAGACATTTGTCTTGTACAATATCATCCTCTTTGCTTCCCTCATACTATGTTTGGATAGGATAAAAAATTATGGAAGGAGAAAATAAAGGATATATTAATAAGAGTAGTAAATTATTATTATTCTTTTTTTTTTATGTTTGCATATTGAATGGAAAATAAAGAGAAAAATTTATTTTATAATAGTATTTCTATATTTTTCAATAACCGTTAGACTTCTGACATTCGGACTAAGGTCGAGTTTTGAAGAAAAGAAGTAGCCCCAAAGTTCATTAGGATCCACTAAGTAGGCCGACTCATTACGCGTCATTCAACCCACGGCTAAAGTAGGCCGAACTGTCCGAGGGCCTAAACCTGCCAAAGGAGAGCATAACTCGTCTGATGTGATGGAAAGTAGGAGAACGGGTCCAACTAAAACGTTGTAGCTAATGCATATTTATATAAAAAATTTTAAATTTTGGATAATAAAACTAAAATTTTTTTAATTTACCATGATTATAATAAAAAATACTAAATTAAATGTGTATAATGTTAATAATAAACTATAATATAATTTTTAAAGTTTTATATTAATAAATATATAGTTTTTAAATATAATTTTTATATTGAAAGTAAATTTATTTTATATTTATTATACATAATATTAAATAAATATTTATTATAAATAAAATTTTCACTATATAAAATATCACAAATAAATATTATATATTAAAATATTTCATTGAAGATTTATACTCACCATTACTATGTATATATTTTTAACATATAAAAAATTATAATTTATATTAATAATATTAAATAACATAAAATATTACACATTTTAGTATGTAAATCCATCCCTTTTATAATTTTTATAAAATTTTAAATATATTAATTATATTTCCTATAATTAATCATCGAAGATATTCAATATTTTTATTTTACTCATTTATACAAAAAATAAATTTGTGATGTATATTAATTTATTTGTTGATATAATAAAAATTGAATTTCATATCAATAATATTAAATAAAATAAAATATTATATTTTTTATATTTTAAATTTTTTATTAAACTGCAATCTGTATATAAAAATGAGAAAAAGAAGTAATGTGATTAATAAAAAAAATAATATTATTGAAATGAAAATATATATTTTGAGAATTATTTTATTAGTCCAATAAAATTTTAAAAATTATATTATAATTTTTTAATAACTTTTCAGATTTAATTTAATAATTTTAGTTATAATTGTGATAAATCGAATAAGTTTTAATTTTATTATCTAAAATTTAAAGTTTTAAATATAAATATAAATTAAAATAAATATTTAAATTTTTTTATTTAATAAATTTTTTAAAAAATAATTCTATATAATATGACATATGAATTATGAATTTTTTAAATAAAATTAATTAAGATAAATAATTAAAACTGACGATAAAAAAAATTGATTTTATTATAGATTAGAATATAAATGTAAAAATAGTAAATATTTGAATTTTTTAATAAATATATTAATAATTATTAAATATTAAATAGATACCCACTCCTACATTTATTTATAAAACAGGTTTACTATTTTTTGAATAAAAAACTTATTTAATGTGAAAATTGATTTTTATTTGTTTATATTCTGAGAAAAATTAGCAACTGTGGTCCCTGTGGCTTGATAATAAGTCCACAAAGTACTCATTGATTATGAAAATCATGATTTTTCAATACATTTTTAGCATTTGATTACATTTTAATCTCTGAAATTTAAAATTTAATTACAGTTTAATCCTTAAAGTTTTAATAAATTTTACTAATAATAGTACTTAGAATTCAAATTTTTAATTTTGAAAATATATACAGATAATAGCACAAAAATATTTCTTTTTATTTTGACATTTTAAAAAGTTCATGAATTAGTTAAGTATTAATAAAAAATTAAAAATATTTTTAATATAAAAAAATTAATTAATAATTTTTAAAAAATTTTGAAAAATTAATTAATAAATTTTTAAAATTATTAAAATTAAATAATAAAATATTTAACTATTAAAATTAACTGAAAATATTCTTAAAAGATATTTGCCTTTCTTTTAACGTTTTAAAAAGACCTTTTGCCTAACTTTTCTCCTTTCTCTCTTCTTTCTCTCTTTAGCAAGAAAAGGCAGGATAGTGAAATTTTCTTGCAGGTCTGGGAAAACTAACGTCGTTTTGTGTTGGACACACAGCGACAGGCGACAGGCGACAAGCGATGGAGTTTGGACCCATTTGCTTGCCAGGTCAGGGCTATTATTCTTATGGCTTATATCAGAGTCGTGATCATTTGTATCATTTTCACTATATTCGGAAAAATAATTTTTTTTTATCAGAATTTCAAAATAATATATTTATTTAAATATAAATAATGTATAAATGTTTAAATATCATTTTATATTTTAAATTTTTTAATCATAAAGATCGTTTAATTTATTTTATTTATTTGCTTTGCCATCCCACAATTATATTGTGGTTTTACAAATCCAAAGCTTTAAACATCCCACAAGTATAAATTTTTTAAAAGCAAAAAATCTCTTATTTAATTGCATTATTAAAATAACTTATTGAGAAGTAGATCCTACTTCCTTATATGAAGGATCTAAAACTTATCTAAATAATTAGTAAGTTATACTATTTTTTTAATTCTGATTTCGGTTTCAAAATGGTTCTTCATAAAAATTGATAGTCGATTTTTTTTAAATTTTTGAGAATTAAAATCGAATTAAAATCAAGTTTCATGTATTTTTTATTTTGATTCAGTTCTATAATTAGTTTTTATTTTGATATGATTTTGATACAATTTTTAATTTTTATAATAAAAATTTAAATCTCGCTTAAATAATTAAAATATTTTTAATATAATACTAATAGTATTCATATTAAACTAACAATTCTCACATTATAATTTCAAAATAATATCAAATATCGATAATATCATATAGTATTTTATATAAAATATATTAATACACCGAATAATTAAATATAATATAATTTTTATTATTATAATTTTTAAATTGTAAAGAAAAAGAGGAAAAAAAAGTCTCAATAAAGCTTTTGAAAGTTTTATTGTAATTTTTCTTCAACTAAACTAATTTTTTTTATTATTTTTTGATATATTATAAATTTATTTAATTTTTATAGTAAAATGGTATAATTTTAAATAAAACTATATAATTTTATATAAAATTACATAATTTAGCTAAAAAAAATAATAATTATTTTAATTTAGTTTATTCTAATTTTATTAAATTCTATTTTATTAATATATATAATATGGTTAACTATTACAATTTTTTTTATATAGAGAGGGATAACAATACTAATTTTATATATATAAAATTGATTTTATTAATTTATATTTCATTCATATAAAATATCATGATTTCAATTTAATTATTATAAAAAATCAAAATTAAATAATTAAATAAGTTGGATACAATACTACTCAATTCCTACATCATTAATTATTTTTCAATTTTAATTCAATCCTAAAAATCCTACAACTTAGTTAAATATTATGAAATTTATTAACTTATTTTTTTAATTTATTAAAGTATAAATTATATTTGAATATTATTAGTTTAATAAATTTAAAACAATTTTACTTCTTACAAATAAAATTGCTTATAAATATATTTTTATCGTAAATTTTTTAACAATATGTTGTTTAAAAAATATATTAAAATTGAAAATTTTGAGCCAAATAAAATCTATATCAATATTGATATGTGATGGGTCACGATTGATCAATCTGAGTTAATCTAGATGGATTTTCTTCTGGGCCAAGTAACCCCATATGGATTTTCATTTGAGTTTATTGTTTAATTATTTTTAATTTATTGATTTTGAAATTTTTTTAAATATTAAAAAATATTAAATTTAATTTGCAATTGGAGATAATTATATAAAAAATAAAAAAACTTTTCCTGTCATATATATATTCTATCTTAATTATAAATTACTTTTTTAAGTAACAAATTTTATTAACTTATTTAGTGTGTATTAGAAAGTAAAATTTATTAGTTTAAAAATAATTTAATAATTGAATAGTGTAAAATATAATAGAAATATATTTAATTATTTATAGCTATAATTATATTTTTATGAGAAAAAAAGAAATATATTTTTTGAGGACCGAAATTACATTTTAGCTTTGAATTATTTTTTTGTTTTTTAATAAATCTTTGAATTACGTAGTAAATAAAATAAGGAAAAATTATTTTATAGTCCCTGAGGTTTAACGTAATTAACACTTCTGTCCCTCTATTTTGGCGACCCAACACTTAAGTCCCTCACTTTCTTTTCTGTCCAACTTCGTAGTCCTTCCGTTCAAAATAGCCGTTTGGAACACGTGAATTGACAAAATTAACCCTCTTCTTCTTCTTCTTCTTCCCCTTTCTGCAACTTATTCTTCTTATTCTTCTTATTTCTTCTTTCTTCTTCTTTCTTCTTCTTTCTTCTTCTTCTTCTTCTTCTTTCTTCTTCTTATTTTCTTTCTTCTTCTTTCTTCTTCTTCCTACTCTTTCTACAGCAGCTTCTTCTTCTTCTTCTTCTTCTTCTTCTTCTTCTTCTTCTTCTTCTTCTTCTTCTTCTTCTTCTTCTTCTTCTTCTTCTTCTTCTTCTTCTTCTTCTTCTTCTTCTTCTGGAATTTCACATTGAAAGAAGGGTATTTTTGGAAAAAATTATCACATTTCACCTTTGACTCAATGGTTTAAATGAACGGAAGGACTACGAATTTGGACGTAAGAGAAAGTGAGGGACTTAAGTGTTGGGTCGCCAAAATAGAGGGACAGAAGTGTTAATTACGTTAAACCTCATGGACTAAAAAGTAAATTTCCCATAAAATAATGAAAAAAATAATCAAAAATTCAAAAGTGGCAGGCTGGGTAGGGCGGGCGCACCAAGGGTATTCTGGAACATTCATAAAAAACACTGAAATTCGTCAAACTCACACTCGAATTGAGTTTTAAAATTAAAAAAAAAAAATAACTAAGAAGGAAAAAATGAACCAGACCACTGTTCAGCTTTGCAAGTTTGCATCAATGGAAGTCCGAAATTCTCAGACATTCTCTCTAGGTACTTTTATTTTTCATAGAAATACTTTTCCATTTTGCAAATTTGCTGAAAATTAACTCTGGAATTTGATTCCGCTCCACTATCTGATATTTTTTTTTTGGGTTTGCTTTTTCAATTTTGAATTTTATCATTACGTTTTGATGGATGCTGTTGGCTTCTTTAAATTTTTTGAGTTCTTAAATTCTTGATTGGTGTTTTGTGTTTGAGCAAAAGCTTCAGTGGATGAATTTGAATTTCAAGCAATGGTGTTTGTTCCATTGTTGGGAATTTTTCGTTAGCTGTTTTTTGTGCTGCAGAAGAAGAACAACGAAAATGTCATGGGAATGGATTCGAGTATAAGGAGTTCATTTCTCAGAAAGAGCCAGAAAAGTTTGTTGCTTCAGTTAGTGCAGGAGAGGATAAGCCATTTGATTTCTTAGGTGCTTTATATGGTAGGTATGGAATTTGGATTGAACTGGATCCACAGAATTTCAAATTTAGCTTGTTATAAAAATAAAAAACTGTGTGCTGAAATTATAGCTTGTATTGCATTCATATTTTCTTTAATTTTGTTTGACTTCCACAGAGGGCATTATAGCTGGAAGCACCGCGGGGGTTATTGCAGAAGCGGCTTTGTACCCAGTTGATACAATAAAAACTCGACTGCAGGCAAGTTCATATTATAACATGTTTTTGCTCTATTTATTGCAGGATATTGCGGCCACGTTCTTGGATTATTTATGGATAGTTTTGGAGTTTAATAGTAGAATCTGATGGATACCCATTTTCTTATTGACTTTGTTATGCGGTTATATTAGATGTCAGCATATTTTGATCATGCTGCTCTTGGCTAGATGGAACTATGGACACTAGAGTGTTACGATTATTTCTTTTATCTCTGCTTTATTGGTCTTAGTCCCAAATTCTGTGGCAGCATGGCTATTTGTCAAAATTGTAATATTTCCTTGGTTCTCGGGTCATTGAAACACCCTTTCCTTGCATGACATTTTCAACTTTTGTTTTCTCTTGTTGGAGTTGGGTATAATTATTTGGATGTCAGATTCTTTTGGCACCTTCTCTTGCAAATCTTTTTTTGCGCTGACCAAGGCTCCTCATAATTTGAAGGCTTTTATTCTGTCTTCTGTAAGTAATTGGATTAATATTAACAATATGTTTCAGGTTTAAAGACCTCAAAGTTATCTCCTTTATGTGTTATTTGCCTTTCCTTATAAGTTATGTCATTCATTGCCATCATTAATTTGCACTATTCTTTTGTTTGCCTATTTGGAGCAGGATGTTTTATAGTTGGCAAAGTGGGTTTCATGAACTTTGGTGGTTCTACGTTTGCTTTCTTATGATTTTGGGAGGTGACAGAAGAAAAAATTTAAACTGTGCTACTTTGATAATGGCTTAGCATATTTGAGTTGAGAGTTGCTAGATTTTTTCCTTTTTTCTTTTGAGGACCAATGTCTATCTGTGTGTTTTGGATGTGATTAATCTACTTGTTCAAACTTAATATACAACACTTCCAAATTTGTGTATTTATTTTATTTAGTTATGATATTCGATAACTGTGGTTCCGATGCTAGGCTGCTCATGATGGAGGAAAAATTATGTTCAAGGGTCTATATTCTGGACTGGCTGGAAACCTTGTTGGTGCCTTACCGTGAGTACTTAATAATACACACACACACACACACACACACACCTCTCTCTCTCTCTCTATATATATATATATATAACTCAAGCTTGGTTCCAATCTATCTGGGTTGGTTATATGGGTTTGTTTCTTCCATTAATGGTTCCACATTTTTTTTAAAGGTCTAGAGGTCATGGTTTTAAATAACAACCATTATTTATAGGTTTTTAGGCTTCGTTACTGGTTACCCTATTATTTAAAGGCCATTACTACCGCTGCATAACAGTAACGGCTGTTAACCCATTAATGCAACTTCTATAAATTAGTTAAAAACAATGTTTTTTTTCTTTCATTTCTACATGTTCCATCCTTCTAGACTTACTGTTTCCATCACATTACCTCAAACTTCCACCCATGTTGCTCCTTTTTACATGTCTCTCCCTATCTTTATTTTCCACAAAGAGTTTCTTGCAAAAAGATGACTATTTTCTTTTTTTTTTTTTCAACTTCTTTTCATTATTTGATGTATCTTGTTGTGTATCATTATCATATACTACATGACTAGTATATCTATATGATGTCCATATTTTATTTTTTTCCTTATTATATAGTTGTGTATCTCAGTTTTACTTGTATTTGCTAATATCTAACTGTTTCATGAACTTTGCAATTTTTTTTAAAAAAAAATTTGGGTATCGTCTGATCACTAATGTTACATTATGACCTTTGTAGGCCTGTTACTCATGACTGTGACTACATTTCTGCAATTGAAACCATGCTAGAATGCTAAATAATCTACCTCTTGTCTTTATTCCCTTAACCCCTTAACATGCTAGAGATGCTAAATCATCTTGACCATTTTACCCACTTTATACTTAATTTACCTCTTGCCTTTACTCCCTTAACCCCTTAACATTTATATATATGGTTAGGCTTTTATACTTGTTCACTTGCCTGTCATGGATATGATTTAAACTATTTCAATTAGTCCTATTTTAACATATACTCATTGGGTAACCACTTCTTATGAATGTTGTTTTTATTCAATTTTGTCTTATACATTCACCAATCACTTATGCATCTTATAACTTCATCTCTTCCATGATTAGTTTGTGGAATATTATTCCTTTACCACTCAATGTTTGCAATCATATTTGATGGTTGGTTGAGTTTTGGTCTTTGTAGCGCTTCCCTTTCAAATTAGCAGGGATTTTGTGATAAAATGTGGACTTGTAGTCCTTTTTTTCAATTCATGTAGTTCAGCAGCCAGGGACATTTAGAAAATTGTTATTTATTTTTTTGGTTGGCATTCAATTTATGAATTTTTTGTTCATCTGCAGGGCTTCTGCCATATTTTTTGGTGTTTATGAACCTGTGAAACAGAAATTGCTAAAAACTTTGCCTGAAAACCTCAGTGCTTTTGCTCATTTGGTAAGATTCCTGAACAATGTACTTCAAGTTGCTAAACTAACTCTTAGGAAAACTGTTAACTAGTCTGGGATTATATGTCTTATTGAGTCCAGCATCAGTTTTCTAGTCTACTCTGTTTAAATTTTTTCCCTTAAGGCCTTGTAGCTTTCACATTTGCAATTCACTTGTTACACACCCAACGATATTTATCATAATCATTTATTTTTGCAACTAAACTGAGGGAAAAATTTGGCACATTCTTCGCTTTGATGTTTGAGTTTACTGAGCAATACATCTTTTTCTAAAACAAAGAGAATTTTGGGATTTAATATATTGGATAGAGTATTTCTTTTTTATTATAATAGATTAAGACTTCACTCAGACTGCAGGTGCAATTGGAGGTGCCGTTTCTTCCCTTATTCGTGTGCCGTCAGAGGTAATTAACTTGGCTATTTTTTATTTAGCCTATTTTGTTTTCTTTTAGTTCTCTGGAACTGGGCTTTTTTTTTTTTTTTTTTTTTTTTTCAGGTTGTTAAGCAGAGGATGCAAACTGGGCAATTTGCTTCAGCCCCTACTGCTGTCCGTCTTATTGTTACTAAAGAGGGTTTCAAAGGTCTTTACGCGGTATGTTATACTTCTAAATGTCTTAAGTTTTGTCATGGAACTCCGGGATTTAGTTTTGGTGCTTCTGTATTTTTTGCAAACTTTTCCTGGAGAATAAGATAACTGATAATTGTCATATGATGATCATGAGAGACTGATGCAGTAAACTATGGTGGGCATCTTTTTTTCTCACAGCTCAAGGCTCAAGCAATCTACTAGTCACTTGCGCGCCATTGCTTTTTACTGCTGTTTGACTGTCATTAAGCACGTGAATGTTATTTGTCTTTATTTATGAACTTGATCTTGGTCTGTGCACCCTATTTATTCATTACTTTAAAACTGCAGGGATATGGATCCTTCTTATTACGAGATTTGCCTTTTGATGCTTTCCAGTTCTGCATCTATGAGCAACTCTTAATGGGATATAAGCTAGCGGTAAACTCACTTTGTTGTTGTTTGGCATGTACATGCATAAAGTTTATTCTAGTTGGATTTTGCTTGATTGAGAGGAGTTGTGAGGATCCTGATCAAATTGAGATCTAAAGGGTATTGAAATGTTGTTCATGAAAGTCTTGATGGCGTACATGCATAGATCATCTAATATTTGAGTAATTGTTTCTTAAATCACATCAATAAGAAGCAAATGAATCTACTATTTATGTTTTAAGAAAATTTGGTGTAGCGAAAAAAATTATGCAGAAATAAAAAATTTGTTGCCTTTTTCTGCAGGCACAAAGAGATCTGAAAGATCCTGAGATTGCTATAATTGGTGCTTTTGCTGGTAATGGAACATTTCAGAAGCTCCTAAATTTCTTCTTGATTTCTGTGAATTCTAATAAGTGATAATCCATGTTGCATGAAAAAATAAGTCCTGTAAATATCGCGGAGTGAGTAAGATAGTTCCATAAGTACCATTTTCACTCAATGGGTGGCTCTCTTTGCTGTATCCAGTGAGTGAAATAGTTTTTTTTTTTGAGTTCCATTACTCTCTTGTCAAGCCAATATCTTAGGCAAAAGCTAATCGATTTTACTTTCTATGATTGCTTTTATCTAGTGAATGCAAGCCTATATAGTAGGTGAACCACTCGAATTCTTGTGTTGCATGTCTGGTAGTTTTCGTTCCTTCTATTTCATTTATTCGAGTAAGGTGATTAGTCTTTTACTCATTCATTATCTTAACAATTTATCATAGTTCATAAAATTTATAATACTTTAAAGTCTCTCCAATTTATAGAGTTTGGAAATCGGCTTCTCTTAAAATAAAAAAAGCATTGTAATGTTCCATCAGAAAACTACAAGCAGGAAACCAAATCTAGAGAGGTCTTTGGTGTAAATCCTAACAAAAAATTGTTTATATCCAGAATTGATTTATTTTGTGGGTTAAAGTTCAAACTTTCCTTCCTATTTGGGGGATGCGATATTGAAAATAAATTAATGGTCAATTGTATTTTTAGTTGGGATGTGCTATTTTCCACAATCTTCTACAATGTGGACAAACCACGATGCTGATCAATTTTTTATGCTGGTCCATATACAGGGGCAATAACTGGAGCTCTAACTACTCCGCTTGATGTGGTGAAAACTAGATTAATGGTTCAGGTACAAATAATCTGTTATGCTTTCTTTATAGATTCTATTAATTTCTACATCTCCCTTTCCTTTCTAAACCTTTTCACAGATGATTAGTGGTTTTCTTCCTTTGATTGAAAGTCACTGAAGATTTCTCTATGCTTGTTTTCTTTTCAAATTTTTGCAGGGACCAGCAAACCAGTACAAAGGGTTTTTCGATTGTGCCAGGACTATTACTAAAGAAGAGGGAGTTCATGCTCTTCTCAAGGTCGGTTTCCCTAATTCTCTCTACCTATCACATGCAGTTGTCAAAGAGTCGTAGCCATTAATAAAATTTTTCTATGCTTATATAACATAGCATAGCTGCTCATATATTAGGAGTTAGGACTGATTTCCAACCAACTTAAAAGGATAAGACGGTTTATGAATAGTAGTTTATATATATATATATATATATATATTAAAATTTTCAAGAATATCAATTTTATGCTTTGATTTCAGCTTTAACCCTTATCTTCTTGTTTCTGGCTTTCTTATCCTTCTGGTTCACACAAAAAAAAAACATGAAGCCTGCTTCTACCTCCTAACAGGTTATAAGCTACAGTTTAGAGGAGTTTATTCGGATATTGTTTCTCTGTGAACACCTTATTGCTGGTGCAGCATTTAAGCACAACTGATTATCTCATGAATGAATGTCATGGTAGTGACGCTTTCACAAAAAGATAAAGAAAGAGAGAGGGAGAGAGGAGGAAGAAGAAGTTTGATTGCTGGCTTATCATAGTCAGACAAGCTTGATGCTGATGTTGACATTGATGTCTTAAAATGGGGCAAAGTATCTTGTCAATTCTAATATTTTTTTCTACTTGGGATCTTAGAAGAAACAAGTAATTTATTCCTCATGTTCATGTAAACACTCTGTTAGACAATTCCTAACAAATAATTGTGGCCAAAATTAATGACTCTACTGTAACAAATCAATCAAAAGTAACACATGTACAAGACACAAACGAGCTTACAACATACTAACACTGTATGCTATGCGTTGCAGGGTATTGGACCTAGGATAATATGGATAGGTGTTGGAGGTGCAATCTTCTTTGGTGTCCTTGAAAAGACAAAGCAGATACTAGCTCAAAGATGCCCAGGTCCTCCAGGGAAGTCGATCTCTTTCAAGCAAGATTAACTTTTGCAAAACCAGTTGAATCTTCTGCTGGATATCATCTGCCATTTGATAGTTTCCTTTAGCTACTAGAGAATTAGACTATTTTAGAAACTTCAGCATTGACTTAAAGCTAAATGCTTGAGGGTTTGTAAGTGTTGGGATCAATTTTGATGGATAAATGAACTTTTTGGTGGTTGTTTTCTTTTTTTAATTTTTGTTATTAATTAATGTTGTTGTACATAATTAAAGATTAATCGTATTTCATACAGTGGCAAAGCTAGGACCAGTGTATGGTGGGTATTTTTTTTGTCAAGGATTATGATAATTATATTAAAGTTGCAAAAGAAGCCCAACTGAAATCCAAGAGTATAAGAGATAAAATAGAAAAGGGTCACCCAAGCCCAACAAAACAAATACAAGGCTCACGACGCCTCTAAAGAAAAAGCCCTATGGTTGTAGAGGAGGAGACGTTGTCGCCGCTGCCCTTCCATCTTTCGCGTCTCCTAGCAAGAAATTTAACATAGAAGTCAAGAAGCATAGTACTTTCAAAAAACACCACCATGGTAGCCCCAAACAAGAAAAAGTATTTTCTTGTAGATGTCTGGAGAGGTTTGAGTTTCATCAACTTTTGAATTTTTAAGTATCATGTGACCAAGGTAAGACGGTTACTATAGATCCTGGAGCTGAATATCACACTTAAAACTGAATGCTTCTTTTTTCCTAGCTTGAGAAAGATTAAATCGACCAAATTGGATCTTCAACTACCATAGAGCAGCTAACAAAAGGTGGTCAAATCTGGAAAGACTACCACCAAATCAAGTCCTTCGAAAGCAAAATTTATTTAAAAACTAGATTCGCCAATATTTATGATGGAAAAAATACTACCACAATACATGAAAGGTAGAAAGTAAAGTATGCAATATGCATGTTCGTATGCGATATGCATGTTCTCTCGTTAAAACTCTCTAATCTACACTAATAAAAGCAAGTCAAAATACTATTCACACTCCATCTAGAGTACGGGAAAAACAATATACAATTAGAATAAGAGTTAGAAAATAGCTTCTCCTAGCTATAGGGATAATGAAAACCTATAAAAAGGCAGAAGAACGCTCTATAAAAGAGAAGGGAGAAAATACATTTTAGAAATCTCTCTATAGGAAGAAACTAGGGGCGTAAACGAATCGAGCCGAGCCGAACTTTGAAGAGTTCAAGTTTGGTTCGTTAAAATTTTTTCGAGCTCGAGCCGAATTCGAGCTTTACTCATATCGAACTCGAGCCGAGTATTAAAAAGTTCAAGCTTGGCTCGTTTAGCAAACGAGCTTAGACGAGTCGAACTTTTATCGAGCTGAGTCGAGCTTTTATCGAGCTGAGTCGAGCTTTTATCGAGCTGAGTCGAGCTTTTATCGAGCTGAGTCTCGAATAATTCACGAGTAATTTAATTTATTTACATGTATAATGAGTTTTAGTTTAAAACTAATAAGTTTAAAATTAAAATAATTTTAGTTAAATAAGTATATCTACAAATTAGTATGTAAACTTATAAAGATGAGTTTCTAAATCTTAATGATCCAAATATATGCAAGTTTAAGAGTATAACTAAACTATATAGAGCTGAATTTTAAAAAATTTAGATTTGGTTCATTAAAGAATATGCAGGGTTTGAGTTTATTTCTCTTATAATAGTAATTTCAGTTTACTTAACGAGACTATTCACGAGCCTATTCGCGAGCCTGCTCATGAACTCAGAAACGAGCCGAGCTCATGAGCCTTAACGAGCCGAATACTATGGAGCTCAAGTTTGGCTCGTTTACCAAACGAGCCTAAAAATTAAGCTCGAACTTGGCTCGTTTAGAAATCGAGTCGAGCTCGATCGAGTTTTTATCGAATCGAATCTCGAATAACTCACGAACGGTTTGGTTTATTAGAGATAGAGAGAATAAATTATTTTTATATAGTAAGCAATTGACTACCTTAAATAGTGATTTATTTATATAGTTAAACTTTATTTTCCTTAATAATTAAGAATATTCGCCTTAAAATATATTTTTTATAAGTATATTATAACTTAAAAGCTAACATTTGACAAGTAGATTTTTTTTTTCTCCAATGTAAACATAGAAACAAGTGGTGTGATTCAAATAAGAAAAACAAAAAATTGAAAAGTTTTGCATTAGCCTCTAGAAAATAATAACGACATAGTCTTTTTAAAAAATAAAATTAGATAAATAAAAAATAAAATAAAATATAAATAAAAGAATATAAAAGACAAATAATTTTGATAATTTTTTTTTTAATTTTTTGCCCACCTTCAACAAAAATTCTAACTTCGTCACTGATTACACAATATACAATATACTTACAATTAAAATTATAAAATGATTTAATATATCACTAAATATTAAGAAAAAAATAAATAAAAAATAATGTATGTATTAATTTTAATTTTACAAAATTAATATTAAAAGTATATAATATATTTTAAATTTATAGAAAAATTATTTATAAAATCAATTTTTTTGTTTAGTTTTAATTTAGTTTGGATTTGACATAGAATTAATTTTAAATAAGGAATTAAAATTAAATTAAAATAAAATAAAATAAATTGAATACAGTTTTAATCACCATAGTTTTGAATTTGATTGGGACCAAAACTCAAGCACGCAATTAGTTGAAGGAGGTTAAGATAGCACAAAAGCGTCGCCGTTTCATGCCTTGACCAGACCGCTCCCAGAACCCGGTCTAACTCAAACCCTGAACCATCCGGGTCCTACATCCGGTTCACATATACATTCCCACAAACGATCAATCGCCGCGCTTAAACCCTCAAAAACCTAGTTGCACACTGCGTCTCCTCTGATGCCCTTTCTCTCCCTCTCTTCTCCTCCGTGGCTCCGTCTTTGCCAGGCGCTTCTAAGCTCCGTCCGATCAGAGATTTTATTCCTTTTTTCGGACCTTCAGCTAATATATAGGTGGATAGAAAGGAGATTTTTGGTGTAGTTTTTGTTGTTCTATCCAACCGAAATGCTCGAAGCTGCTTACAGGAACAGCTCAATCCAGTGGAAGCCATCTCCTGTTGTAGCTCTAGCCACCAGCGCAGATGACTCCCAGGTCGCTGCTGCTCGTGAGGATGGCTCACTCGAGATTTGGCTTGTGTCTCCTGGCTCCGTTGGCTGGCACTGTCAGCTGGTACTTAATGTTTTATCTTTATGTATACATAGCAAGTGTTTATCTAGTCATTTTAAATTAATTAGTTGGTGTCTTGGCTGATTTGGTTTGTAGACTATTCATGGAGACCCTAATTCGAGAGTTTCATCACTCGTTTGGTGTCGAGATGGCTCAAAAGGATTGCCTTGTGGCAGGTTGTTCTCGTCAAGTATTGATGGTTCAGTTTCGGAATGGGATCTTTTTCACTTGAAGCAGAAGGTAAAGTTTTGCTGCTTTCATTTATTTCCTTGCATATAATAGTCTTCCATTAAGTAGTATTTTCTCTTCTCCACAATTTTAGAAATAAAGACTACGCTTCATTAGTAAGAAGTAGATTTTTTTACCAATAAATCCATAGTTGGCAAATCTGAAACTGAGCTTGTTAGTATATTTCAATGCAGTAATTATAGGTGTTCATTCTATTGGGTTATATATTACAGGTGAAAGATATGTTGGAAGAGCAATATTCATGCTATTTGGAAGCTGCTTTAATGAAATCAAGTTAGATATTTCTGCCATTGAATAACCTGTATTTATTTGTGTGCTTGCAGACTGTCCTAGAGTCAATTGCTGTCTCAATTTGGCAGATGGCAGTGGAACCTTCTAGTAATCCACCAAGTCAAAAAGATCTTAAACCCAAGAACGTTGAAAATGGATATTTAAATAATAAACAGAATGATACTGATGATTATCCATTCAGTGAAAGTGAAGATGATTCAGACTCTGATGAACCTCACGAGCAATCCGTTGTTGAGGATCCACGCGTAGCAATTGCTTGTGATGATGGCTGTGTGCGGATATACACTATTCCTGACTCAGATGAATTAATATATAATAAAACGTTGCCAAGGGTCAGTGGTGAGATTTCTTCACCTCCCCGACTTCTCTTCTATATCATTTCTTCTTCCTTTATGAAGAGCTCTTTACTTGTATAATTGCTTGCAGGGCGAGTTTTAAGTGTGGCGTGGAGTGCTGATGCAAGTAAGATATATTCAGGGAGTAGTGATGGGTAAGTTCCACCAAGGATGACTCTGCATATTTTTGTACTGTGATAGCTAAGCTCTGAGGTGCATGCTGTTATTTAATAGTTTCACCGGACTAGAAGAACTTGTGACATTTGCATTTTGCACTCTAGAGCAGCTTCTTCTTCCTTATTGTTATATTGAAGTGTATGATACCTTACAACGTCAGCCTTCTTGCAGATTTATAAGGTGCTGGGATGCTAAAGTGGGTCATGAGATGTACAGGATTACAGTTGGGCTTGGTGGCGTGGGTAGTGGACCTGAACTTTGTGTATGGTCCTTACTTGCTCTGAGGTAGAAATGGAAGCACTCTATGTGCTCTACGTGGCTTGGACTTGATATATTGAAGTCACTACTTTAGTTTTTCTGGCATTGCTGATGATCAATCATTGTCAATTTCAGATGTGGGACCCTTGTTAGTGCAGACAGTGCTGGTAGTGTTCAATTTTGGGACTCTCAGCATGGGACACTGTTGCAGGCACATTCTTCTCACAAAGGGGGTGTGAATGCTCTGGCAGCTGCTCCTAGTCATAACAGGGTGTTCTCCGCTGGATCTGACGGTCAGGTACAGCTTTTATTTAGAATAGAAACTTTAGTATATTATTCCTGTGGGACTGTTGCTTTAAGTAATAACAAACTCAATTCCTGGTTTGGAATACTCTTTTTGTTAGGTTGAGTAAATTTTGCTTATAAAATATCATTTTCCAGCATTCAGTTCCTTACATTTTCATTGTAGTTTGGAATGAAGTTGGGCATTCTGCTAAAATTGAGTGCTTCTGTTGGTAGGTTATTCTTTATAAGCTTTCTAGTGAGACGGTTGGATCTAGTGAAGATGTGTCTGCAAAAGTGATGAAGAAATGGGTATATGTTGGTTATGTAAGAGCTCACACGCATGATGTTAGGGCATTGACAGTTGCGGTGCCAATCAGTCGGGAAGGTCTGCACACGATTTAGTTTTAAACCATTTAGTTTTCATGTTACCTGCCTTGTCTCTTAAGTTTGTATTTACATCAAACATTTCAGGCATTCACACATTTTGTTGTTATAGGCTCTACATCTCCATGTTTATCAGTTAACTAAATTGTGTGTAAATTGGCAGATCCGTTGCCTGATGAAAAGGTAAAAAGACCTCGTAGTAGAAAGAGGCCCATTGATTTTAGTTATCGTAAGTGGGCCCATCTGGGAGTTCCCATGCTGATCTCTGCTGGTGATGACACAAAGCTGTTTGCCTATTCTGCCAAGGAATTCACCAAGTTCTCTCCTCATGATATCTGCCCTGCACCACAGAGAGTGCCTATTCAGTTAGTTCTTAATACTGTATTCAACAGGAATTCTTTGCTTCTAGTTCAAGGATCTTATTGGCTAGATATTCTCTGTGTTCGTGTGAAAAGTGGGATCATGCCAGATGCTGGTCCTGGCCCCTCTAGTGGTTATGCAAATACGGATTTGCTGGCTCGAATTAAAACTAAAGCATCTCGGAAGATCATATGCAGCACCATTTCTAATGCGGGAACATTGTTTGCTTATTCAGACCATGTTAAACCCAATCTTTTTGAATTGAAGAAGCATAGTGGCAAAACTGCTTGGGCTGTTAATAAAAAGCAACTTCCTCAGAAATTACCATATGCTCATTCCATGATTTTTAGTTCTGATTCTTCTAGGCTGATGATTGCAGGGCATGATAGAAGAATATATGTAAGTTTTTTTTTCCAATTCTTTTGGCATAGTTCTTTAATTTTTCTTTACTGTCTTTTATGTTTGACAAGTTTCATAATTTTAATAAGGCTTATACACTGAGCCAAGAGTAGGAAACTACCATTTTTCATGTTCTCCTCATGTTGCCCATGTGTTGGTATCTCTATTTATTGCATCAAAGACTTCATATAATCGAGTTTTGAGAGTTTGTACTGGCTGAATGCACTCATTCAAGGTTTTTATTTCACTTGAATTGAATTGGCTGTGTTAGAAGTTCTTTGGTTGCATGATGAAGGTTGCTTGAGTTTGTTCTAAGCCTAATTTGAGGTCTAGTTTGCTGGCTGCTATATGTCCATGAATTTGTTGTTATGAGTGTTTTTTTTTTTTTTTATGGAAATGAGCTTAATGCTTTTCTTTCTTTTTTTTTTTTGCAAAATTTTTTGAGCCCTAATTGCAGAATACTTTGTTTTCTGAATTAAAAGTAAGGTTGAAGCTGCGAAAAGAATTCCAGCTAGTCAGAAATAGGCTTAGTTTGAAATATGTTCATTCTTATTTACAACAATTGCTACAGGTTGTGGACGTGGGCAGCTTGGAACTAGTACATACTTTCACCCCTCAGCATGAAGAATGTGATGAGGAATTACCACCCACTGAGCCCCCTATAACTAAAATGTTCACCAGTGGTGATGGACAGTGGTTAGCTGCTGTCAATTGCTTTGGAGATGTATATATTTTTAATCTGGAGACGCAAAGGTATGGAAGCATACTTTTATTCTCAAACTTCACCTTTTCTTTTTGGTGTCTGTGATGATTTTATCTGTGGTACTTTTGGAAATAAGATTGACTACACTGTTAAAGAATCTGATTTGAATGGACACAGGTCTGAATAGCTTTTATGTACTCCTTCCATCCCATAATTTTTCCACATTCCTTTTGTACATTATGGTTAATGTGTAAATTAACTCTTATAACTATTTAATTTTATCTTATTTCCAAATCTCTCATAAATTGTTATTTTTCTAAATGAGTATTCAAAACATCTCTTGGTATTTAATAAAATTTAATCTTAGTATTCAATAAAATTTAATGTCTTTAAGATGGATATAATTGTAAGGTTAATAAATTGTCTTTCTTAATATGTGTGAAGAAGCAATGTAGACAAATTATGGGACGGAGTGAGTATTATTTAATCCAATTATGCCATTTATATTCTCTTTGATAGACTGAGGCCCCAGTGAAAATGTTTTTCAAGTTTGGGCTACATAGTATCCATGTCTTGTGAAACAACCTAGGGTCTGGCTACTTTGTTGATATTATTTATTGAACAAAAAAACTTTTGATATTTGAGACAAGATGTTTATAATGATGAAGATATTGAGGGAAGAATGGTGTGGTTTGGATGCCAGTAAAACTTAATAATTTATTTTATGATGCTTAGAACAATTAATTATGGGTTAAGATCCAAGTGTCCCCTTTTCCCATGATTATACAGTAGTCCATGTAGTCAAAACAAGATGAAAAACAACGACCTTTGGAATCAAGCAGAGTAAATCTCAAGTTTAAGTTCTATTTAATAAGAACAAAGTTGTCCTAAAAATTGCTGATCAATCCATATAAACACGAGTAGAAAATTCCAATATGAAGTTAAGGCTTGCTCTGTATTGCATCTTCAACTGGAAATTGAATCTGAACAAAAAATTTGACAATTATCGAAATCAGAAAAACAAAACTAAATCTCAAACGTTCAGAAGGGGTTGCAGTTTAGAAATTCCTATGAATTCTATGCTTTTTGCATTGCTATTCTGTATTTTTCTTTTTTCCTCACTGGAAATAATTAGTAATATTTTGTGTTTGAGCAACAGGCAGCATTGGTTTATATCAAGATTGGATGGTGCCTCTGTTACAGCTGGTGGTTTTCCTCCTCAAAATAACAATGTTCTTGTAGTCACCACCTCTTCAAACCAGGTTTATGCATTTGACGTGGAGGCAAAACAGTTGGGAGAATGGTCCATGCGGCATACATTTGTTCTGCCCAGGAGATACCAAGAATTTCCCGGGGAGGTTATAGGGCTCTCATTCTTACCTTTATCAAGTCCACCTTCTGTTATCATTTACAGTGCCAGGTGCTGCTCTCTTATTTGGTTTCTAAGTCTTTACATAGCAATTGTCTATTTTGTTAGTTTCATCAAAGTAGCTACACAAGAAATATATCAAAGCATCATTCTCACGACTTTGCAAGAATCCATTTCCGATATTATTTACTACCTATTCCAAATGATAATTCTAGTGCTGAGATTTTGCTTATGGTGTAGGGCAATGTGCTTGATTAACTTTGGGATGCCAGTCGATCGCGAGGAGGACAATGATTTGATAAACAGTCAGCATTCTCCATTCAAGAAGTTACAAAATACTCTTCTTAACGGGAAATTGAAGCGGAGGTTAAAAGACTGTCAAACAGAGGTTAAACATCCAAAAAATTTTGAATTTCTCGCATTCAGAGATCCTGTTTTATTTATTGGAAACCTTTCTGAAAATTCAATCTTGATTATGGACAAACCATGGATGGATGTGGTTAAGAGTTTGGATGCCGCTCCTGTACACAGACATATATATGGGACATAACTGCTGTGTTGTTGTCTTTAGTAGTTTACAGCCTCAGATGGGAGAATGCAGAAGTGGCAATTGATCCCAAAATTTTGACAATACTATAGAGTTTTTCTACACTGGATATTGGGTGAGTTTTGGTGGGGCCGGGGTTGAGATATTCCAGGGCATGTTGTCAATTGTATCACTAAAATAATTCTGACCTGTTAAAAAGTAGCATTTTTTTTTCTTTTAGCATATTTTTCTTTGTACCATTTTGAAATTCATATGTTTGATCAGTAAGTGCGTAAATTCCTTGCATTCAATTTCTTTGTTTCGCCATTTTTTGTTTCTTGGATTTTATTTTTATCACAATATTTATTTATGGAAATGCTATGGAGGCAAAGCTCCTGAAGGTGCCTTACTGAAAACAGATGGAAAAGTCCTAATATCAATCAGAACTGTGCGTGAGGGTTTGGTTGGTTTGTCGGTGTTAATGCGAATGTCTTTGGTCACATTGAGCCAATATCCAGACACTGAATATTGCTTGTGACAGTGCATAGAAAAGACATGTTATTTGAAGAAGGGATGGTGACAGTGCTCGCCGCCATCTGAGTCTCTCTGACGCAGGTAAACTGATTAGTTGAATTTTTATAAATATATTAAAATATTTCTAAAATTTTAAAAAATTTATTAATTTTGGTTTAAAAAAAATTAAAATTTTTTAAATATAAAAAGATTAATTAATAGTTATTTTTGTAAAATTAATAAATTAATTAATAAATAAAAAAATATTTAATAGTTAAAATTAATAGAATAATTAATTAATAATTTTTTAATATTTTAATATATTTTTTACAATTAATATAATGATTTTTCAAAAATAAAGTAATTGTTTGGAAGGTTCATACATTTCCATCAAATCAGTTATACGGGCTGATAAGTAATAAATAATTAATATATATATATAATATGAAAAAAATAAAATAAATAAAAGTAGCTAAATTTTTTTGCATTTATGGATTATAGTCGATACTTTTAATTTTATTTAATATAATTTTAAATATTAATTTTAATTATAGTAATAATTTTAATTGAAACATAAATTTTATAATGTGTAAAGTTAACATAAAAAAATTAATAATAATCTATATATTTTTTAAAAAAATTATTTTTATACTGATTAAATTGACCATATTAATAAAATTTATGTCTCAAAATAAACTCTTAATTATAATTAATTAACAATAATATTTAAAATTAAATTAAATTAGATAAAATTAAAAGTACTGACTATATACCTATTTTGCTGAAAAACTGATGAAAATTGATTTTTTAATTTAGCATTAAAAGCAAGCAACAATCTGAAAGCAACAGAAGTCTCAACTGAGGAACAAAAGCAAAGGAGAATAAACCTAATCGGTTTTTTTCGAGTTTTTATTTTTTTAGTTTCGATTTATATAAATTATAATAAAATATAATTAATAAATATATAAAATTTTAATTTATATTTTAATTTCAGAATACACTCAATTTATATGAAATTTCAATTTATATTAAAAAGTTTAATTTATCTATTTTTAACTTTTTACTTAAATTTACTTTAAAAATTTCAATTTAATATAAATTTAACTCATAATAAAGAAAATCAAGACTTTGACTTTCTCAATTTTTGAGTTAAAATCAATTCATCAAGAAATTTTGTTAAAAAACTAAAGAATTGAGTTTCTTAATTATTGAGATTTTTTAATCAATAAATTTAGTCTAAAAAATTTTGTTTCCAAATCGAATTAATTTAAATAAAAATTTAAAAAAGTAAAATAAATTATGAATTAATTATAAATTTATTAAGAAATTTTTATCAAATATGTTGGAAATAAAAATAAGAAGGAAAAACAAATAAAATGTTTAATTTAAGAGTAAAACAAGCATGTTACCTTTTATAAAAGGTAAATACCTAATTTAAATTCCATTTAAAATTGCAAATTCTTTTTTAGTTAATGCGTTGGTTGTTTCAGAATTTACATGTTTAAAATATAAAAAAAAATGATAAATAGAAAATATTTTCTTGTATCATTAAATTTTTTTTTAAAAAAAATATCAAAATAAATAAATTCATTTTTAGAGTTTGAAAATCTTATTCAACACATATAAACTTTTTATCAATGAATGTATAAATATTTTTTATTTTTTAATAATATTATAAATAAATACAAAAAAATAATTATATTTTCTGATTCTACTTTCTCGATTTCCAATTTTCACACATAAGATTATTATTCATTGATCTAATTATTATTGTATAAAAATTTAACAAATAATAAATGACCAATCGTTGAATATTTATGCGTATTAATATTTTAATTTAAATATTTTAATTTTAATTTTAATTTAATTTTTACTGATTAATTTTTAAATTTAATAGTTTATATGAATATTTAGTTAGCATATTACATATATTATTATTATAATTATTTTTTAACTATTAATTAATAAAAAAAAGTTAAACATTTATATTATTTTATATTTTAATTTAAATATTTAAATTTTAAATAAATTGATACAATATTTATATTTAAATATAATTTTAATCAATTTTCAAAATTAAAATTAAAATAAACACTCTACTCATTAAATATGTGATTTACGTTTTACATCATAAATTTTATTTTATAATAATAATTATAAATATTTTATAGCGAATATATTATTTAATTTAAAATAATAATATATATATAATAATTAAAAATAATATATTTATTATAGAATCTATAAAATAAAATTTACTTATTATTGAAACTGATTATTATCTTTAAAATTGAATATATCATCTAACAATAATTATATATAAAGTAATATTATTTTTATATATAGAATTAGTTCATATTTTAAAAAATAAAATATTATATTTACTATTGTATTTAAATTTTTATATTTTAAATCTTTAAAAATTTATTAAAATTATATATAGAATTAGTTATGGAATGGTGAGAAGTTAGAATCTTTTAAACCGACTCGTGGTGTGCGACAAGGCGATCCAATGTCTTCATATCTTTTTGTTATGTGTATTGAACAACTTTCGAGAATGTTTAAACAGCTTGTTCGTCAAGGCAGATGGAAGCCGATTCCTATCTCGAGTAATGGTCCGATGATTTCTCATCTTATGTTCGCGGATGATATGGTTTTGTTCGCAGAAGCTTCTGTGGAACAGTTGGATTTGATTTTATCATGTTTGGATGACTTTGCTAAGGCTTCCGGGCAGAAAGTGAATTTAGCTAAGTCTTCTCTTTATTTATCGCCTTTTGTTGATAGTGATTTGGCGTCACTTTTGTCTTCAAGGTCAGGTATTCCTTTGACTGCTGATTTGGGAAAATACTTGGGTGTGCCATCTATTCATGGGAGGATTTCAATCTCAACATATAGTAGTATTTTGGATAAAATGAGAGGCAGACTTGATGGCTGGAAGGCGAGAGCTCTATCAAAAGCTGGACGAATAACGTTAGTTCAATCAGTTCTTAATGCTATTCCTGTTTTTGTGATGCAGAGTGCTCTTTTACCGATATCGCTTTGCAATGAAATAGAGAAAATATGCAGGAACTTTATTTGGCATGGGAAGGATATGAAGCCAGCTGTACATCTGATTAATTGGGATACAATGTCCTTGCCGAAGCGGTTAGGTGGTCTTGGCATCAGAAATATGCGACAAATGAATCAGGCTCTATTAGGGAAGTTGTGTTGGCGAGCTTACAAGAATCCGCAAGCTTTGTGGGTTAGGTGCCTTTTCAATAAATATGAGTCGGGTTTTGTTCATTGGGAAGTCGCTAAGCGAGCTAATGGTTCAGTCAATTGGAAATCTTTTTGTTATGGTTTGGAGCTACTTCGAAAAGGGATAGTTGTAGATGTGAATAATGGGATGCACACTAGATTTTGGCTGGATGATTGGCTTCCGGTTGGGCCTCTTTGGAATTTTGCACTTAAACCGTTGATTGAGTTGAATATGCAGGTTTGTGTTCGATATTTCTGGGTTCCTAATGTAGGCTGGAATTGGGACATTTTAAATTCTCTTCTTCCTACTGATGTCCTTTTATATTTCCAATCAATTACTTTAGTTGATGATATGTCGTGTTTGGATGGTTTTGCGTGGAAGCATTCTTCTTCTGGCTTATATACAGTTAAGTCAGGGTTTGATACGTTTTATTCAGAAGTGTCAGGATCTAATATGGATTGGCAAGGGCTGTGGAAGGTTAGGGTGCCACAGCGAATTCAAGTGTTTTTGTGGGAAGTGGCACATGAGAAAATCATGGTTAATGTTCAACGCCGAAAGCGAGAATTTATTGATTATGATTTATGTCCTCTTTGTGGAGTTGCAAGTGAATCTGTTTTGCATGCTCTACGAGATTGCCAACATGTGAAACAAATTTGGAATTCCCTTTTACCTACCAATTTCGTTTCTCCATTTTTTGATATTTTGAATGTGCCTTTATGGCTATCTGCTAATATAGAAAAAGTAGGGTTATTGGCTAATGGAATACCATGGGATGTGCTTTTTAGTTCGGCTGTTTGGTGGTTATGGAAGCGAAGAAACTTGTTGGTTTTAATGAGAATAATGACCAGGATACTATTGATGCGTCCTTTATTCAGCTTCGAGCAAAAGAATATATTCATGCATGGAGGTTTTCGATGCAGGCTGGGTCTGGACCGAGAGGCCGGTCTTTGAAGTATGTTGGGTGGAAGCCGCCAGAAACAGGCTGGGTGGTAGTGAATTCCGATGGTAGTGCATTGTTGTCAGCAGGAAGAGCAAGTTGTGCAGGTTGTTTTCGAAACAATGAAGGTAGATGGCTTTTGGGCTTTCAACGGTTTTTGGGCAATTGTGGAGCAATGGAAGCTGAGCTATGGGGAATATATTATGCTTTAGTATTAGCATGGGATTCAGGGTGGAAGAAGATTGAAATTCAAACGGATTCTCAACTCGCGTTAGATTTACTTGCAGGTAGAGGTGCAGGAGTTTTTAGAGTTGCTAATTTGGTGAGGAATTGTCGTGATCTTATCAATAGAAGCTGGGAAGTCAAGATGGTAAAAATTTACAGGGAAGCAAATGCGGTAGCGGATCGTTTGACTAGTTTAACCATTGGTGATGATTTTAATTTGAAAATTCATCAATGGCCTCCTGTTACTATTAAATTTTTACTGGATGCTGATAGGTTGGGGCTTTCATGGCCTAGATTAATAAAATAAGGGCTCTATCCCTCTTTTTCTAAAAAAAAAAAAAAAAAAAATTATATTCAAATATAAATATTAGATCAATTAAATTAAAATTTAAATATTTAAATTAAAATATAAAATAATATAAATATTAAATTTTTTAATTATTTGATTATTAATTTATATTATTTGATTATCACATAAATTATTAAATATAAAAATTTATTAATTAATTAAACTAGCATCAAAATGTACAAATTGAACTAATTAAATTAAAAATTTTAAATTAAAATATAAATACGCAAAGTTGAGTGTTTTTGGATTAATCCGCCATAATAAATATATATAAAAAGAGAGAGAGACTCGTTTCAACGACGATGACGTATTGGAATCTCCGTCAGCTCCAAAAGAAAGGCCAGAGTGGAATCTTCAAATGCATAATATTCACATCTTTTCTTTCTCTTCCTCTTAACCAATTCTACAGATTAGCTTTCCCTCCTATCCAAACAAGGAGGAAGAAAAAAAAATTCAAATATGAGTAAAATAGAAAGCTCAACAAAATCCCACCACCATGTTGTATGCTTAGTGTTGTCGTTAATAATTAATCTGTTGTTTATATACAAGTGGTACGCAGGCAGTGAAGGTTGGCATCCTGATGAGAGTAACTGGAC
Organism: Manihot esculenta; assembly: GCF_001659605.2. Taxonomy (NCBI): domain Eukaryota; kingdom Viridiplantae; phylum Streptophyta; class Magnoliopsida; order Malpighiales; family Euphorbiaceae; genus Manihot; species Manihot esculenta. The sequence continues at coordinate 14,664,145 of NC_035162.2, read as the reverse complement.
GAAGAAAGCCGCAACAGAAGCTGAGGCAGTGGCAGCCGTCTCTTGCTCCGGCCACGGCAAAGCCTACTTGGACGGACTCATTCTTGATCACAAACAGCAACCCATCTGTGAGTGTAATAGTTGCTATGGTGGTCTTGACTGCTCTCAGCTGTTTTCTGATTGTACTGTAAACGCTGATGGGTATGATCTTCTCTCTCGCTTTCTTGTTTATGTTTGTTGAGTAGGAAAAGATTGGCTTATTTTCGATCTTATTCATATGTAATATCGGAGTAATTAATTTTTTTTAATATATTTAATTTTTAAATTTTTAAAACTTAAATTTTATAATTATAACTATTTAATTTTTGCATTCACGTATATATATGTGTTGTCACAAATATATATAAATAAATATGAGAACTCACTGATTTTTAATCTTTATTTAAAAAAATATAAAAATATATCATTCTTTTCTTCTATTTTTACGACCTGAATATCGGACCGCTACCGGCGCTAGGATCCAGATCGGTTTAAGGCCGCCGGGACCCGTAGCAAGCCTGACATCTAACCTGTAAACCTGTATAATCCCATACATGATCAACAACATACATAAAAATTAAAACTTTTCTTTTCATTCATACACCAACTCAATCTGTGCATGCACTATACATAACATAATCATAACATTGATCCCTCTACGGGATCTCATCAATGTAGTTTAATTCATATGAAAATAATATTTTATAATATAATTTTTTATTAATATTTTTTAATACCGTTCGAAAATTATTATTATTTATTAAGGTTGATATCCCGGGATATTATTTTAACATATAGATTTATAGATCTAAAAAAAAAACTCATAAATTATTAATACTATTTTGTATTTTTTAGTATTCTTTTATCAGTCAAATCTTTAAGATCAATTACTCATTTCAAAAGGTTCTTACCAACTAGGAAGTTGATAAAAATTTGTGATGGTATTAAAACATAGATCTCTTCAATGTTATGTTCCTGAATCATAGTAAATCAAATGTAACAGTGGAGATCCACTATTCTTGGAGCCCTTCTGGGTGAAGCATGCAGCTAGCAGTGCACTTGTAGTAGCAGGCTGGCATCGGATGAGTTACACCTACGGTGATCAGTCCTTTACCTCTCAAGAGCTGGAGAGACACATCCGCAAGCTTCATGACATTGTAGGGAATGCAGTAACACAAGGAAAATACATTGTTTTTGGTGCTGGCTCAACCCAACTCCTCAGTGCTGCAGTTCATGCTTTATCCTCTTATAATGCCTCATCCCTTGCCAGAGTTGTAGCTTCAATCCCCTTTTACCCCGTGAGTCATAGTCTTGCTTCTGTTCATTGCTTGAACTGTTCATAACAAGTGCATACTGAGGTTTGATGTTAAATCCTTTACAGGTTTACAAAGAACAGACAGATTTTTTCCGGTCGGTGGATTTCAGGTTTCAGGGGGATGCATCCTTGTGGAAAAACAATTCAGAGACGAGTACAGATCATATGATTGAGTTTGTAACTTCTCCGAACAACCCTGATGGCCAGCTGAACAAGGCAATTCTCCAGGGCCAAAATGTCAAAGCAATTTATGATCATGCCTATTACTGGCCTCACTTCACAGCTATTCCAGCTCCAGCAGATGAAGATGTGATGCTATTTACGCTCTCTAAGCTCACTGGCCATGCTGGCTCTAGATTTGGGTAAATACAAATTGAACTGTAAAGTCTCTTATGCACTGAAGTCTGAAGAATTCTCATAGTATTTTTCTTTTATCATTTGCCTTGTCTTGCACAGATGGGCAATGTTAAAGGATAAAGCAGTGTATGAAAGGATGGAAAGATATTTGAAATTAAATACAATGGGGGGTTTCTCGGGAAACTCAATTAAGAGCTTTGAAGCTCCTGAAAGTAGTCCTTCAAGGCCTAGGAGGAGAAGAGGATATTTTTGAATTTGGATATCAAACAATGAGGAAACGTTGGGAAAGATTTAGTAAGATGATTTCAGTGTCAAAGCGTTTGTCTCTTCAGAAAATACCACCCCAGTACTGCATATTTTCCCAGAAAGTTAAGGAAGCTTCACCAGGTAATTCTCAGTCCAAATTCAATACAGCAGTTTTATAGCAAACATTTATGGGTATGCAAATTCTAGTTTATATTAGGCATAATTTCAAGAAATTTGCTGCCATGCTGTGACTAAAATGAATTCAATACAGCATATGCATGGGTGAAGTGTGAAAGAGAAGAAGATAAAGACTGTTATGAAGTCCTTGAAGCAGGCAATATCAGAGGTCGGCAAGGTGGCCTGTTCTTTGCTGGAGATAGCTATGTGCGTCTCAGCCTGCTTAGAAGCCAAGATGATTTTGATTTATTGATTCAGAAGTTAAGCCAGTTGGTCTATGAGGAAGAAGGTTCAGAAAGCATATGAAGAATCAACATGTGTAATGAATAATTCGGAGACCATTAAGAAATTTTCTAACGTTGTCTAAAAATTATCATTAAAATTCTCATTCCCTTGAACCCACAATCTCGCAAACTTTAACTAAATACATTTACTTTCGATCTAAGCTCATAGACATGATTAATATTTTACTTTATTAAGTGAATTTAGGTTTCAGTTTCACTCGATGATTTTAGTTTTAACCAAAACTTTTTAATTAACAAACAAAAAATATTCACAGCCCCAACACTTTTAGGATGTGCAATAACTTGATTAACCAAAAAAATATAGTAATTAAAAAAAATTGGCATGATAAAAAAAGAGTCTAATTGTAGAAAAAAATATCAACAATTTTTTTATAATTTTATCAGTTTTTATTTTGTAAATAAATAATTAAATATCTAAATTTATTTAAAAATAATCGAGTATAAACAATATTAAATTTATGGTCCTTATGTATTAAATTATTTATAGATCATAGATCATAATGTTTTAAATAAAAATCAACAACATTCTAAATCATTGATTTTGAGAGACAAAAATGAGCTAATTCATCGTGATCATATAATATACTACATTATAACATATAAAAAATATATATATATATATATATTTTCTAATTAAGATATGTGGTCGTAGTTAAATAGAGTAAAATTCATCTTGATACAGACTAATAGATTCATCGTCAAACTCAAATTTAGAATCCATTTTATTAGCTTTCATTTATTTCGTGTATTTATTTCCATTGAACAAATCCCAACTTATTAATCTTCTCGTTGAATGTATTTATTTTCATTAAATAAATCCCAACTTATTAATTTTCTCGTTGAATCAAATTATTGTTCAGATGTTCTCATCGATAACCTTCGAATCTCAACTTCTATCACTGTTATGTATATTTACTTGCTAAAATTCAAATTTTTCTTGAATTATGACGGTGGTCACTCCTTTTGCGTAAGAGCATACACTTATATTTCGTTGAATCCTTTACAGGTTTATAAAGAACAGACAGACTTGTTTCAGGTTTCAAATTCAGATTCTGGTACAACTTTGTAATAGTGATGGTACAGCTAAACAACAGTCCTTTAAGGCCAAAATGTCAAAGCAAAATATGGTCATGCATGTTATTGGCATTATTCTATAGTAATTCCAGGTCCTGCTTTCTGAGCTCACCGCTCATGCTGGTTCCATAATTTTCCCATTGCTTGCTGCAGGTGGCCAGTTTTAAAGAAGGGGGCTACCTATAAAAACATCATAGGTACTTGCAATCAAATACCATTGGGGTGACTCACCAAAGTCGGTTAAGAGCTCTGAAGTCCTGAAAGTAATTCAAAGGATGAGGAGAGGACACATTTGAATTTGGACATTGGAAAATGAGGTAACATTGGGACTCATAATCAAAATTACACAAGATTGTCTTTGTTTACATCTCATGAGTTTCATTGACAAGAATAAACAACAGAATGTCCAGCACAAGAAAACTTGTGCCAAAACAAGTTAACAGACGCTTCCTAATACATAAGCAAATGGCAAAAAGTTGTATATTTTTATCTGAAACGTACAACAATTACGTTTGTACAAGTTAGAAGTTACAGTGAACACCTCATGCTTGGAATGACCTCTTTGGCGACTGTCTATGGTTTAAAAAGTAGAATCCCATTCTTCTTATAAACAGAAAGCAGAGGAAAGCTAAAATGACAATCAAAATAATATAATAAAATTCTAAGTGAAACCCCCACAAATTTTCAAGCTTGGACATGCCACAATAGCTGCAATCACAGGTAGTTCTTAGATTCTCCACAGGTGTGCCTTCTGGATCAAGAATAAAGTCTAAACTCATGCCTGCTTCTCCTAAAAGGATCCCCGTCGTCTTTGATTTGTACCCCGAGACAGAGGCCACAACTACAGACATTTGTCACATAGAAATCAGAAGCAACTCAGGAAAAAGACTTGTAAGTTCATCTTAGATTAGGTAAGAGTAAACTAGAAAACACAACTGGAGAAGGCTTTGGAGACTGATATTTACTTTAATGGTTAAAAAGTTTTACCAAGAAAGAACTTCAAAGTATGTTAAGCAAATAAAAAGGCTAAACTTCCAGCATTAAACAATACTTTGCATGTTCTAGGCTACAAATATTTACCAATACAAATGTAGAAGAGCCTGACCCAAGATCAGTCAAGTGTTTGGTATTTTACACACATCATTGAGAATAAACATGGGTGCACATGATCATTTGAATTAAAACAATTACACAGCACATAATAATGTAGAATCTTGCTGAAGTATGAAAAAAGGAAAACAATAGGATGATAGTAATACCTAAATGAAAGACTATTAAAAAAACCATGTGCTCCGCCACGTTCTACGAATAGACAATCAAGTGTACCAGTTCTGCGCTTTTTTTAAGATAAGGGCCAAGGCATTGAGCCCATGAATGTCACTTAAAATTACCTGCAAGCTGCAGGTGTACCATTTGAGCTAACTTCAATTTGTAGGTCAATGCTACACTTATGATCCTTGAGGTTCACGATTATCAATTTTCATACTTTGCCACCCTTATAGTATGTTTGCATTGAGTTTGAAGGCTAAAAAGTGCTTTTTAGAAAAAAAGCACTGTTTTAGGTGGTGTTGAAAAAAGTAGTTTCCAAAAAGCTGTCTCAATTTTGATAATCTTATAAATAAATTATGTAAAAAATAATTCTAAATCATTTTTAAAAATTTTCTAAATAGTATATTTAAGAAAATGCTTTCTTAACAACAGCTCCAACAACAATGCCAAACACACCCTTAACATTTCACTTCTCTCTACCATATGAAAATAGGTTTTATTAATGCTTTACTTTTTTTTCCCCCTTAATTCTGTCAATGTCATGAACAACTTCACTTTGGCTCTGCATTTCAGCACTTGTGTACATGCAATGAAATAGATTGGTGTCCAGCGTACACAATTCATCAGAAGTTTTTTTTATTTTTTTTATTTTTGCTTTCAAGATCCATTTTGAGTACTTTAAATCTATTTCATGTTTTTGTTTGGATTTCTGATACTCAATCATGAAAGAGACCCTAAAAAGTTATGATCAGTGCACAATATCAGATACCTTCATATCCCTTTGCTGGGGTAAGCAAGCGATGGTAATCAGCAAACAATCTGCCAGCTTTAATCTGTCAATTTCAATTAAGGAACATTTCAGAAATGAAGTGGTACAATAGGGCAGAACTTTCACAACAGAGCAACATATCTGGAGGAGTTATTAACATATTTCAGAGATTATGTATAGAATTTTGAATTGAATATTTCACTGAAGTTCACTATGTAGTAAATTGACTAAATGACAGTATATGTATAGATTTACAATAATATGGCCATCAAAAACTACAAGTTAGGGAGAATATTATGAGTTAATCATAATGGTTTAGATTTTTTGAGTATAAATCCTCTGCAAAGACTTGAATTTAGGAATCAACTAAATGTTAATTTCAATTTAGTCAGGTCAGGTACATGTATCTTTTTCTTAGTTTCCACTCTGTTGAGAGCAACTAATGATGCTAGATCCTCTGAGAGACTTTAGGGCAAGTGAAAATAATAATAAACCTACCATTGTTGTGAACATACCGTGTAATTTATTCCCTTGATCATGATAGAACCTGGTAGTGGCCTCCCTCTATCAGATGAAAATATCCTTCCGTGTACTCCCATCTTTAAGGAAATAAGTTGAATAGATAGATGATCTGAGTATCACTTCATAAAAATCAACAATGCAGAAACATTTGGCATGGCAAGATTAGAGAAACTCGTTCCTAGGAATTTACATGCGCCCATAAATCTATCTAAAACAATGCCTTTCTTCTAAAAGGAAAAGAAAATATGAAAAGTGAAGGGTGGGTAACATATACAAAGAGGGATAGAGTCTCCTCCTAAGATATGTGCGCGTGCTTGTGTGTCTAGATATATGGAAAAACTCATTGGCACACGGATTCTCCAATACCACTACATAATCAAATAGAAACTCAACCAGAAGCTTCAAAAGCAGAGTATCATATGATGGAATAGGGAAAATATCAATAATTACACTAGATACTACCTTCACAACGCTGGCTATGAGGTTTAATAGACTCATTTTGTTGTATTCCCAAAGTGTAGAAAGCTGCCCAGAAATTTAGCAAGAGATTAATCAACTACAGTCGCAAGGTAGAAGGTAACAAAGTAGGATGAATAAGAGTGAGAGGATGTTCTGAAAATTATGGAAGTACTTCTTGGACAGAATTTAAACCTCATCAGCATTAGGCCATTTGTTATCACTAATTTCCAAGGTCAATTCAAAACATCCAGCATGTATATAGTTCCAGTCTTGCATTCCACCATATATTGGGTACCTGCAGCCAGCTACGATTTAGAAAGCAGCTGAGTGACAAATAGGAGAAGAAAATGAAGAGAAGTGGGTACTTAAAGGAATGCAAATTTCCAGACTTTCATATTCTTCATATCAATACACTTATTGCACCATAACCTGAATAAGAACTATTTCAGAGCTGGCATACCAAGATGCTCCATTTGTAATTCCTCCAGGAAATTCTGTGCTCAAAGACATGTTACGATGAGAACGGCTATATGTACTTGCCATGAACCGGAATGTATCATCATCAGGACATCTATAGTAAATTCTCCTGAAATTGTTTCACAACTTTAGAGAGGCTTAAGTGCATAAAAGAAAGAAAGAAGTCATCCATATCATATCAGATTAAACTGTTCAAAGAAGAGAAATCAACAATGAATCATCGAACACTACAGCAACGCCTAAGAAATGAGAACTAGCATTTAGGAAGCGGCAGGTTCTTCAACTGTAGTAAGATCATCAGAAGGCCAAAATCAGTGTAAAAGAAACTAGTGGTTGTTAAATCACCTCAGGCATCCAAAAGAAATTACATAATGGCCAATTCCTAAATGAATGTAAGCATACAGATAAAGCCAAAATAGTGCCATCAAAAGGAAAGAATTGCTTGAAAGCCACACCTCCATAATGACACTAAGCTATAGACAAGAACATGGAATAATAAGCACCTAAATAGATGAGAATTCAACAGCCAAATAATTAAAATGTAGAGCAATTACATGAAATAAGTGGAATGGAGATAAATTAAGCACAATAGTCTTGGTGGCAGTCCGATATTTCCCAAAGAGTTGATACCATAAACTATTATGAATAGATAGCATGATAACACATGACAAAGGGACCCAAGAAGATCTCTTTTCATCTTCATGATAATTAATTTGTGGGACAAATCATGAATACAGATAACTACCTTTTATCCTCAGTACCATCCCATGGATAATTTGCAACAAGTGCACCCTGTGATAGAAATACTGTGATTAAGAAGTATCCCTTTTTAATAACTGGCTATTAGAACATACAAAATCTCCATGAAACAATCTATATCATATCTTCTGAATCAGCTGGTATAGATTGCACAAACCCAGCAATGAACAAAAAGATGAAAATCAAGATCACATAGGAATGAGCAGGATGCGCAGCTCGCACATAAGGTATCCTTCACATGTTTAACTTTTTCTATAAAAGAACTCAAGATATGGGAGAACGAACAAATTATTAAAAATAAGAGATTTGCAGGATACTCCCTTGAAAAATTTGAGGAAGGAAAGAAAAAGAGGTCAACAAAATTTAGCTCACCAACCTTGTTGGAGACTAGTCATCTAGACACACGAGTAAAAGCACAGAACAAACTTGAAAGTAAATTAGTTTTTGCTCACAGTAACTGTTAAACCAAACTTGATCCCTATCATGATATCCCTCTCCAATTCCAAACTCCTTCCTATAAAACCCAGTAAATTTCATTCAACAAATCTTCCAAATTAGGAGGAAAATCCACTTGTCCTAATAAAGAAAAATTATTAAAAAAATTTTCTACAAATCAATTAAAAAACGGAGTTCTAAATAAAAAGGAGAGGTAAGCCTGTTTTTCACTACTAAGTACTAACTAATATGTTGAGTTAGACATTTAAAAATTGAAATAATAGGTATCTGTGGTGAACAAAATGACAAAAAAGACAATAATATGACAGGAGTACCTACTAAGTGCATTTGTATCAGTAATTAATAGAAGCTAGGAAATTAACAGGAAATATTTTTTTTTAAAAAAATCAAGTATTTGATATCTGATGGCTATAGCATGTGTGTGTATTTACTAAATGCATAACAAGATGGAAAAGATGAACGCTTACCCCATGCAAACTGGCAGATGCTGTGAACTGTATCTTTCTCAACCAATTCATAATTGCTCTTGTTTCTGGTTGTCGCGAGTCTATGTCATCATTCCGAGGAAAGAACTGGAAATTTTATGTTGGCAAAAGCAATATATGGTCACATTCATGAAATCCATAACAGTATAATCAATCAAGTCTAGAAATGAAATCTTTCCACAAGTTCAATCAGTATACCAGGCAAAGGAATTCATCAAAACATACCATTACAATAGCAATCTGGATTTTACAACCTGAACTAAACCTTGAACAGAAAAATTAAATCCAACCTCTAAATACTTCCAGTAGATAAGAATAAGATGATTTCTAAAGTTTTCAAAGACACACTAATCCATCTTGACAAACGATATATTTCAATCTTCACCTAAAGAGGCAGGATCATACCCTGAAATCCTCTAAGATATTTCCAATAAGAACTACATTTTTAGTCAATTCCGCACAAGATTTCAGTAACACTAAATCTCAAACCATCTTTTCTATTTCTTCCCCTTTCAGGTCTATCTTCTTTCACAACAACAGATATATAGGCAAAAAACTTTTTATGCAAATACACTGAAAATTAATGCCCTACTGGCAAAATAATTGAGAATTCCAAATCAGAAGTGTTCTGACATTGTAAGATCCTAACGAAATAAAACAATGCTTAAGAGACCTAAAATTTCATGATGTCATTAGGATTTTGTAACTTAAATTAAATGAAAATATAACAAAAAAAACCCTAACAGGTCCTGAAGAGAGAATTTGATTGCTCATCATAAAATGATCTAATTGCTTGCGCATATTCAATTGAAAATTTTTAGAAAAAAAATTAAAGAAAACTAGCAAAAATAAACAGAGGTACCTGGTCTGGAAAATCTCGATTTAGATCAATATTGTTTGCATTACCACGCCGCCCTAATGAAAATCCATCAGGATTCATTGATGGAAGAATATGAAGGTGAACATTGTCTACTATCAATGTGGCCTGTAAGGATGCAGATAAAGAGATTCACTCATTGCAGTGAAAACATATCAGAAGTAGAAAAAAATATTGGTGATGAAACATCTATTTCACTTGGGTCTTATTCAGCAGAAGAAATCAGAAGCAAATAAACATTTGACAAACAAAGATGACAAGCTGAAGGAAGGGAAAATGTTGCTTTTTTTAAAATAATCTTCTGAAGCAGTAAGAGGGGACATCAGCAAAGATTTGGCAATGTAAATACAGATGGACTACACAAATGAACAAAAGAAAAAGTGTTATAGTTCCAAACTAGGCTCTGTTAGAGCATTAAAGATGAATCCATAAGGCAAAAGAAAGATAGATTACTTTAGCAAGACGAGAAAAAAAATGCCGAAGACTCATAAGCGTAAAGGAGACACTGAAAATGCATGTGGCAATTGCAACAGTTCTAGTTCAACTGCAGCTAATGCAAGTAACTAAAAAAGCACCGAAATATCCAAAGTTGAAGAGAATATTAGAGAAAGGTGTAAATCAAGAACCAAAATGCTGTCAATAGAGGTGTAAAACAAATAAATATATAAAAGCACATGAATGATTGGCACCACAAAAATCAAACACCATCATGTGAAGTGGAACAAAAAGAAATTACCAAGGGATCTTTCAGATAATTATCGCATATCCAGTTTGCAAGACGTATCAGAAGTTCGCGACCAACGGGCTCATCTCCATGCATATTTCCAATATACTGCAAAATAAAGCAGTCACACACCAATTTGCTAATCATAATGAACAATATTAAAATCAAACCAAAAAGATTTGCAGTTAGAACAGAAAAACCCCCAACAGAATGCACAAGGAATTTGAGAGCAATAGTGAGAGAGAGAGAGAGAGAGAGAGAGAGAGAGAATAACAAATAAAGTCCTTGAAGCTTTTGCAGATTTTCTAATATCAACATTTTTTTCCTTAATTTGAGAATTTGAACTTTTTCCACACAATAATACCATTATTCAATAAAGCTCCAACATATGGTGTTCAATGAGCACACAAGTGGCAAAAAATACTACTAATAACAAAAGTTTGAGGACACAGTTAAAAATAGAATTGAAGCTCATCAAACTTCAATCTGCTTAAGAAACAGCAAGTTTAGGGGAAACATTTGACTAAGTTATTATAATTTTATTCTAAAAAGCGTGATTTTAAGTTAACAGTCCAAACCCAACATTAACAACTAAAGTTGCAAATCTGACACAAATCAAAAGAAAAAAAAATAGGAAAAAGAAAAAGGTTGCATGCTTGTACATAAGTGCAGGGTCTATCATTTACCTTGAATGCAGGTTCAGGCTCTTCCACCCCAGGCTTGTCAGAGATCTCTATGACCCACTACAAGCAAAAATATAAAAACAGATACTAGAAACACACAACTCAAAAGCATAAATTGCAGCTAAAAAAGACGTGAAAGTAGAGAAGAGAAAGTGAAGAACTAACTTCAGTGAAACCATTACCAGTGGAACTCCATTCACACTCTCTCCAATACTGATTAACCATTCCATGAATCCCTCAAAGAGAGGAACAAAGAACACAAGTCAGCATAATTGAAAGAAAAAAGAAAAAAGAAAAAAAAAAAAAAAAAAAAAAGAGAGAGAGAGAAAGAAAAAGGAAAACAAAGAAGCCCTTTAACATATAACTCCGTCTGGCTATTGCTAAACATTACAGCAGCCATATAGAGTAATTACCTATAAATCTTAGAAATGTTACTGCATCTTTTCCCAAATTCCTTCACAGCCTTTTCAAGATCAGAGTTACTCAAGTATCCACGAGCCTTATCAACACTGTGACACAAATTTTCCATATCAATACATCTCAAAACCAAAAATCGAAATGTATAAATAAATCATTACCTTCCCTGAGATTTGTCACCCTCAACTAGAAACCGCCTAGCAGAATTCGCATACCAACTGACATTATTAGTGCCTGAACAGAGCATCAAATTAAAATTTTGAGATCACTACTACGAATCCAAAGAAAATAAAGCGTTCATGTATAAAAAGAGGTACCTGAACGCAGAGAAGAACGTTCTCCGCCTCTGGCGACGGATGATGGGAGAAAAAAAGAGAAACCAAGAGAGAAAAAGATGACACAAAAGGGGATTTTCATTTTGCAATTCCCAAAAATAAAAGTGAATTTGGATTGGTTGAGCTTTTCAGTTGATCATTTTTATCAGTTTGTTTTGATCAGAGAGCTTCGAATCTTCGATCCATTTCATGCGCTTTTTCGTTTTTGGGTTTGAAAAGTTGCGCGATGAAGGAAAGAAAGGAAGACGTAGATCGCACTCGCAGGTGGAGGAGCAAGCGAATTTCTGTATGGGCTTGGGCCGGGTACGTGGTAGATGGCTCCGAGCTCAAGTGAGGTGTGTAGTGCATCAATTTGACTCTAAATTTGATTGAATTTAAAAAATTAAAAATATAAAAAAATAAATTACTATTTAATTTTTATAATTTTGTAAAATTTTCATATTTCTAAAAATTTTTTTATTGTATCAGTTAACATTTTAATATAAATATTTATGGGATAAAAAAATTAATTTACATTTATTAAAATTTTGAGTCTAAACATAAATTTTAATTTTTAATCTAAAATTTTGAATCTTGATAATGAAAATGAAAAGAATTAAATTGAATATGAGAAATTACAATATAATCTATAAAATTTTTATAATAAAAATATATCTCTTAATTTAAATTTAATTTTAAAAATAAACATATTTTTATATTTATTATATATAATAATAAATATATTATATGTAATAAATATTGTACAAATAAATTTCTATTGTATAAAATATTATATATTAAAATATTACACTAAATATTAACTCAACACTATTAATTATATCAACATCTCATTCATATATATATAATTTAATTTTATATTAATAATATTAAATAAAATAAAATAATTATTTGTTTATTTCAAATGACTAATTTCAAAAGAATTTTAAATGAATTGAATTTTTTTCTTATTTTTTTATTTGATAAAATTAATCATATAAGAATTTAATTATTTTAAACTATTGTGAGAATTAATTTTAAATTAAAAATAAAACTTATTTAAAATTTTAAGATTTTGCAAAAAAAGATTTAACTTAAAGTTTATTTATCTCAAAATTATTTAATCTCTTAAAAACTAATCATCTGTGTCTTTCATTTATTTTTTAACTTTAAAATTGCTTGCGCTTTTTTTAATTAAATATTTTTTTTAATTTAATTTAACTTATTATTAATATTTAATGCATTTATGAGTAATAATATGAAATTTATTTTATTTATTTGTTAATTTTTAAAAATAAAATAATCTATCCTAATTTATATTTTTGTAATAGTAACAACACATATATTTTTTTTTCAAGTAAAACTATTGGTTCTATTGATAAAATTTTATCAAATAAAGAGAGATATCATCCCAAATAGAGAGACGATCATACCTAATAGATTCTCTAGCCAAAGTATGAGCAGGTAGAGTGGTATGACGATAAACCCATCTAACAGAAATATCAATTTTAGAGTCTAACAAAGATTTACAATCATTCAAAATCATACCCAGTTCAGCAATGTCTAAATGTGTAGACTGAAGAGTTTGAACTACCTGCAAACAGTCCATAAGAATGCAGCCATTAAAGGCAAAAATTCCATCACAAAGAGACGGAGAGCTAAAATTTCAACAATTACCGGCGTACCATTACCTTCCGAGAAACCATAAACACCACATTGAAATATACCCTAAGAGTTTTCCACAACAAAACTATATCCAATAAAATATTGAACTTGAAACAAAACCCCATCAACTTGACAAAACCAACTGAAATTGTTCAAGTTTAAAGATGACGCGCGAATTTGGAGAGGAATGGCCTCAGAATCACGAGTAGGGTTGGAGGAATAAAACAAGTTCCTACCTTGATATAAAGTAGCAGTGGTATTTTCATGCAAAGTACCAGCACGTTGAGCAGCTTTCTAATCCAAGATATGATGCATGACGTCTTCCATAAGGTGAACTGCTGAATTTTGCACCTGGTTTCATAATAATGAGTTCCTTGCTTACCATAATCTCCATGCATATACCATTAAAAAGGTTTTCCGAACCTTGTTTTGGAACTTCAAAATCTGAAGTAAAAAGTTAAAAAAATTATCATTAGGCTGCAAATCTCTCACTCCCCCTAACCTCCAAACTTCCTTGGACACAGGACAATGCAGCAAAATATGATTGACACTTTCGTCTTCATGGCACCAAGGACATCTAGCATCCACATCCACACTCTTTTACCTTAAGTTATCCTTTGTAGGCAATATATTTCTACAAGCTCTCCAACAGAAATCTTTCACTTTTGGAGGGACCGAAACATTCCACAAACTAGTCTACAACTCACCCCCCACATTAAAAAATGATCTTCCTAACAAGTCCATACACACAAAGTATGCGGACTTCACCGTATACACACCTCTTTTATCAAAGTGCCACAATAAGGAATCTTTCTTGTTAGTAATACTAATAGAAATACTAATACTAACCCTGATATCTCTTGAAGAAAAAAGCTCCATTAAAAGAGCAATGTTCAAAATCCTCCCATTACCTTCAAAAAGATCACAAACATGCAAATGTGGTTCAATAAAATCGGGGCTATCATCCGCAAAAAAGGTATCCTCCTTAGGAATCCTGGGAGCTGAAGCCACTAAAATCTTCTCTCCATTACCCACCCTCCACCTTGTACCCCTTCGAATCAACTCCTTTGATGCCATCGCACTTTTCCAAACAAAGCTAGCACCATTACTTACATTGGCGAAAAATAAATCACCATTTGGAAAGTACTTTGCTTTAAACACTCTTTAACAAAGAGTATTAGAATTTGTTAAGAACCTTCACAGTTGTTTGCCAAGTAAAGACAAATTAAAACTCCTAAAGTCTCGAAACCCCATACCCCCCTCCTTCTTTCTACTACACATCTTCTCCCACGCTAGCCAATTAATACCCCTCTGCCCTTCTCTTTTACTCCCCCACCAAAAGCCATTGACCATTCTATGCAATTCATTCAAAATAGTAATGGGAATCAAAAAAATATTAATGCAATATGCAGATATAACCTGCAACACAGATTTTATGAGAACCTCCTTGCCTGCTCTAGATAGGAATTTGCTGCTCCATGAATTAATCCTCTTCCATATTCTTTCTTTTAGAAAACCAAAAATTGCTTTTTTGTTCCTCCCAATAAGAGAAGGTAACCCCAGATAGGCACTATGACTCAATGGTGAATGAACATCCAGGATATTACTAATATTAGACCTTACAGAGGAGACCACATTGGGACTGAAGAAAATGCTAGATTTGTTGAAGTTCACCACTTGTCCAGAAGCAGCCGCATAAGTATTGAGAATAGATTTAATACTATCTGCATCCTCCAGTCTAGCATTAAAAAATAGCAAAAAATCATCTACAAAAAATAAATGTAAGATCTTTGGGCATCTAGCACCTGCCCTACAGCCCTGCAACCAACCCCTAGATTCAATATCTTTAAGTAGTAATGATAAGCCTTCCGCACACACCAAATAAAGATACAGAGAAATAGGATCCCCCTGTCGAAGACCTCTACTAGGCACAATAGGACCAATCTAATCATCATTAAAATTGATATTGTAAGAAACTTCCGAAAAACACATAGTCAACCACCTAATCCATTGAGTAGAAAAACCAAATCGTTTCAGCATGCCTTTTAGAAACTCCCACTCTACCATATCATAAGCCTTAGAAATATCAATTTTAAGAGCACAATTACCATCATTTCTATCCTTATTAATTTTCATATTGTGTATTATTTCAAACGCAACCATAACATTATCGGTAATCAATCGATGAGGGATAAAGGCAGACTGATTCTCAAAAATAATCATAGAAAGGACCATTTTAAATATGTTCGCCAAAGCTTTAACTACAATCTTATATAACATATTACATAACGCAATTGGACGAAAGTCTTTAACAGTTTCAGGGCTATCCACTTTAGGGATCAAAACAATCAATGTTTCAATAAGAGAATAAGGAAAAGTACCTTGTTGAAGCCATAGGCGACAACCATTGGAAACATCATTGCCAATCAAGGGCCAAAATCTCTAGTAAAATACAGGATTTAACCCATCTGACCCAGGTGCCTTGTCTGGATGCATCTGAAAAAGAGCAACTCTAAATTCCTCATTCGAAAAGGGAGCACAAAGATCAGCATTATCGGTATCACTAATCAAGGGCAGCACCAACTCAAAAACCCGTTCACAATCCACAGAACCGCCATAAAAAATAGACTGGAAATAATGCAGAACATGATTTTTAATTTCCTGTTCATCCTCAATCCAGGTACCCGACGACTCCTTTAATTTAGTAATACGGTTCATTCTTCGTCTACCATTAATTTGTGCATGAAAAAATTTTGTATTTCGGTCCCCATTTTTAAGCCAAAAGCACTTTACCTGCTGTTTAAGTCTATCTTCTTCTTGCTCAAGGAGACGATTCCAATCTTCTTTTAAAGAGGCGTGAGAAACAGTACTGAGCCCATTATCTAATAATCTATGTATAGTCTTCTTCTTTTGTCAAAACTCTATATTTCTACTCCTACCCCACAACGAAAGAGCACAAACTAAATCATCACATTTCATCAAAAAGTTGCGTGGTATAGAATTAACCCAAGCTCTTTTAACAACTTCAGCCAGATCCTCATCACATAACCATGCATTATCAAATCGAAATCTCCTTCTATCTCCTCTATTATCCTTAGGAGCTGTAGTAATCACCAACGGTTTATGATCCGATCTAAGAACATGAGCAACCCAGCAGACAACATTAGTGAATTTATGAGCCCAGTCCTCAGTAGCAAGGGCTCTATCAAGCTTCTCTCTAACCAGATTATTCAACTCCCTGCCCTTCTCCCATGTGAAAAAAGAGCCAACAGTGAGTATTTGAACAAGATTACTGTCCTCAAATGCCTGTCTAAACCCTTGCATAAGATAATTTGGCAAAGTTGCTTCTCTTTCTTTCTCATCTCTTGAGTATTAATAATTAAAATCTCCCGAACAAAGCCACGGAAGAGAGTTTCTACGAGATAAAGCTCGAATAAGGTTTTAAGACTAACGTCGTCGTTGCGATTCTGAAAACCCATAATAACCAGTAAATCTCAATTGGACATTATCTTGCGAAACAAACGAATCAATAAAATATATAAAATTTATATTTTAAATATTGTTAAATATATTAATAATGGATTTTTAAAAAATATTTTCAATGTGATAAAAATATTGTTATTTGTAAAAAATAAATGTTTATATTTAATTTAAAAATAATAAAGATGATGAAGGAAATAAATCACTTTAAAATCCTTGGAGTTTAATTGAATTTAATCATTTTAAAATTTATTAATTTTTTTATGGGTAGAAATGATTTTTTTCTTTTTGTAATTTTTTTTCCCAAATAAAGTGTATTTTAATCTATAAAATTTTATTTTATTTCTAATTTTAGATTTTCATTAATTTATTGATATATATATATAAATATAAATATTGATAAAAAAATTGTTGTTAAAATAAAAATATTTATTATAAGTATTATTTTATTAGTTAAATAAAATTTTAAAGATTATAATATAATTTATTATTAATTTTTTAAAATTTAATTTAATATTTTAACTGTAATTATGATAAATTAAAATTTTAATTTTATTATTTAAAATTTAAAATATAAATATAAAATAACGTATATGTTTTTTTTTTGTTTAATACGCTTTAAAATGTAAAATAAATTTGAAAAAATTCAATTAAATTAATATACTTTTATTTAAAAATCAAATAAGATTAATTTAATTTTTTATATTTTTATTCAATTAAATTTATATATTTTTATAGAAGACGAAATAAAACTTGATTTAATATAATTTTTAATAATAAAATATATGTTTTTACAATAAGATTTATTTTTATAATTTTAAATTACTTACTATTTTTATGTGTGTTTTTTAAATTTTATGTTAATTAAAATATTAAATTGTAATATTTTAAATTATAAAAATAATATTTTATTATTTTAAAAAATTATTATATTATACCAAGACTTAATAAATTATTAACTAAAAGTAAAAGATTTTATTGGAAAAAAATTTAATAAATTTATTTTAAAATTAGTTTAATCGGATTTATTTTCAAATGAATTTAATATTTGAAAACTTTTGGAAGGGTAAAATCGTCTTTCAAGACAGTAAAGCCCTAACCAGATAAAACCTAAGATCTTTAAAACCCTAATTACGTTCTCTTTTCTGTTAGATATTCGAAGCTGCGTCTCAGTAGGCCATTGTCCATCTCTTCTACCCTTCATCCTTGCAAAATCACTGCAGTTCAAAATGGTAATTAGGGTTTTAATCGCTTATACGTGAACAATTGCTATTTCTTTATTAAATATAAATGAAAGGAGTTTAGTTCCTCATTTATGTGTGAATTTACATTTGTTTGATCTGAAATGGTAATAATCTCTCTCGCATACAATTGTTATAAGCATGCTTTAGTTCTGCATTCTGTATGCTTGCTTTCAGTGTTGCCTTGCTTGTTTAGCTTCATCTGGAATACCAATGATATATATATTT
This sequence comes from Manihot esculenta, assembly GCF_001659605.2. NCBI lineage: Eukaryota > Viridiplantae > Streptophyta > Magnoliopsida > Malpighiales > Euphorbiaceae > Manihot > Manihot esculenta. Next base: position 14,645,831 of record NC_035162.2, on the reverse strand, counting down.
CTGTGGGCTATGTGTGGGATTCGATCGTTGCTAGATGAGAATGTGAATGTGGATTTTGTGCATGTGCAGTCTCTGGTGGCAAATGAGGACTTTCAGCATATTTTGCGTGTGCTTAACACTAATGTTGATGGGAAGCAGAAGATTATGTTTGCTTTGACCTCAATCAAAGGTATTGGAAGGCGATTCGCTAACATTGTTTGCAAGAAGGCCGATGTTGACATGAACAAGAGGTCTGCTACTTCTGTACTCTGTTTCAATGATTTTGTTTGCTGCTGATTCTTATAAGAATGTCATAAAATCAAATGAATTAGCAAATGTGATCTTCTTAACTTTTTTTTGTTCTGTTTTAATGTTAACTTCGCTGAACTACTGTGTTACTCACTATTCAGTGAGTAAGGTTGACTAAAGTTTGCACATTGTTGGTTTTTTTACTGTAATTTTACTTGAAAAAATGGCTGTGTATTATTCTTTCCATAGTGGTGGTGGGTAGAATTTGATCCATCCTTGGAAAAATAGAATGGGAGTTCTGCTGGTAGTCTAATGGTCACGGCTGTTTTCTTTATAGGATTCATTTTTGGATATAATATTATCAATAAAGACATCCATCTGATCCTTATAGGCTGTTGTAAGACATCCATATCCTTATAGGATGTTGTCTTTATAAGATTCATCCAATAAATGATGTTCTTGTATCTCCATTCAGTTGAGTTAAAAGTTTGATTAATTATTATTTATTATTTCTTGGGGTTTTCTTCTGGAACTTGTCTTTGATTTCAGATGCACTTGACTTTGATGACTAGAACTAATTTTGATACTTTAAAGTTTAAACCATCAATTTTGTTAAGTTGCAATTATGCGATTTGCTTTCAGGGCTGGTGAATTAACTGCTGCTGAGCTGGATAATCTTATGGTCATTGTTGCAAACCCACGCCAGTTCAAGATCCCAGACTGGTTTTTGAATCGGCAGAAGGATTACAAGGATGGGAAATATTCTCAAGTTGTCTCTAATGCACTGGACATGAAGCTGAGAGATGATTTGGAGCGATTGAAGAAGATCAGGTAATTTATCATGTGGATTATTAGCCAGTTTCCTTGTACATTGCCTTGGTGCTATAAGTGGAGCAACTTTTACACACCACTTATTTCTTAGATGTCTGTTTTTGTAGTGGAGAAGAATACAATATTTCTTCCCTTTTGGGAGTTGGTGGTGGTGTTGTAGCTTAACATATCTAGTGTACTTCATAATTCATAAATCATATTGAACTTTGATCATATCACTACTGGTGAAACATGATATTCTCAGCTGACTAGAGTACATTTTGCAGGAACCACCGAGGTCTGAGGCACTACTGGGGTCTTCGTGTCAGGGGACAACACACCAAGACCACTGGTCGTCGTGGAAAGACTGTTGGTGTCTCTAAGAAGCGGTGAAAATCTATTTACTGGGTTGATTTATTTTATGGATCGGCAGAATTGGTTCCTTGCTACAAGTTTTGCACTAGTAAAGTTTAGATGCGTTTTAGGTAGGTTGGAAGCGTTATTATCCGATTAACTATAGAAGTTGAGTTGCATAATCAATTAGTATATGTTGTTTGGAAGTTTCAATTTGCTTCTACTTTTGATGTGATTTTCTATGTTTTTTTCTATATAAAATCATGTTTTTTCCCCTTTCTTTAGTGCCCTATTTTGAGATTAAGTTGTTTAATGGTCAAAGTGCTTCTCTCTGTGTGTGTGTATATATATACATATATATATATATTCTCTCCTTCTAGTGGCATGCAAAATTTTGATTTACGAAAATGAAGACCATGTAACTTCCCAAGGGGAGGCATTGTTTACAAATGGCTACTAAATGATGAAGTTTAAATATTCAGTTGGATTTAATCAAGAATGAATTGATATATTCTTAAATAAATATTAATAACATTATAATTTTAATACTCTTAATAATGTCTAAATAAATACAAGATTCCATGCTTAAAGAAATAAATAATTCATTGGTAAGCATCTTGCTTTCACTTTTCTCTTTTTAGTTGGGTTTTAGGAGAATCAGGACTTAAATTTCTATTTACTGGTCGAGTAATATGCAGGTGATCCCTGGATTAAGCCTGCTAATTTTTTAAATGGTATCACAATTCTAAATAATTCTTTGCAAATATGGTGGGGAGTAAATCTATACGGGACAAGAAATAGACAGATGATCAATAATTATTGGGCTTAATCTCCCCTGCCAAGAGAAGTGATGCAAATCCTTGCCAACTGATCTAAAACTTGGACCTAATCGCTTCTTTCTTTGCTGAGAAAATCTATATAAACATAATAAAAGTCTATCCTCCATCAACAGTAAATTTGCAATTGATTTCAGGAAGTTGCATTTTCAAATTTACCCTCCACTATATTGTTTGAAGCTTACATGGTTAGTCTTTTTTTGTCTTTTCCGTCTGCCTTCCCTTTGTCCCTTTTGCAGCTAGGGGGTTGACAATTTTAACCAAGTATAGGAGGAAGTTGACCTGACACCCAGAAGGACACAGAGATTTGTCTTCTTTCTCATTAAATATATTAGATCTTATTGTCTTCTTTCTGTCTAATGAAGTTCCTACCTCATATTTTCCTTGTCTCATACCCAACTTTCTTCTCCATTAATCTTGATTCTTGCATATAAAAGAGGTTGTCCTTGATCACTCAAAGTAATTGATATCCAGGTAATGATGATCTTCTGTTCCTAGTGTAAAAAAAAAAAAAGGATAATTATGTTTTTATCATAAAATATGTCAAAATTAATAAATGTCTTTTTATTTTTAAAATACAATACTTTAATCCTTACTAAAAATTTCTTCATGAAAATAATGTATATTTTCAATTTGACAAAATTAAAATATAAAATTTAAACTATTTATTTTTAGAAATCAAATAAGTATTTATTTTAAGTAATGATTAAAAATATTTAATAGTCAAAGACAATTAATAAAAAATTAAATAGAAATTTTTATTTTGACAGATTCAAAAGACAAGAATTTTAAAAAGAAAAGAATTTTAAAAAGAAAAACATTTGTTAATTTTAAAGGTAAAAGTAATCTATACCAAAAGTATACGATTTTTTCCGTTAATTTCCAAAAAAATAAAAAATTCAACTAAATCTCCAAATTAATTCCGTTAATTTGATTTTTTCAGATTAAACACATCTCCCCCTTTATAACCTCTAACTAACTATTATATATTAATGAATAACTAATAACTATTAAAAAGTATTACCGAACAAAACCTAAATAGGTAAAATACTAACTCTATTTTAAAAGTTGTAGCAGAAGAAGGATCTTATTGTTGTGCATTTATTTTTCATATATTTTTAATATTTTTATTAGTTTTTTGGTAAAAAAAATGTGATTAATTATAATTTCTTTGTGTTTAATTGAATTTTTATGAGAATTAAATTCTTAAACTCACAATTATGAGATCAAAATAAAACAAGTTTACTAAAAATCATCTCATATAAATTCATAAATCAGGAAAAAAAAACATATTATATAAAATATTAAATATCAATTTAATGGAGAGTTAGTTGGAATTTTATTTAAATAAAAAATATTATATCAGTAAATTAAATTAAAAAAAATTTTAACATATTTTTTATTATTTAATAAAATTTGATATAGTGAGTATTTAAAATATAATATTAAAACAAGTGGTTGGTTTTTATAATTTTACTTTTTTTAACAAATTTCACATTAAAAATAACTAAAAAATAAAATAAAAATAATAATTTTTGTTTGGCATATGCGTATAGGCACGAGGAAAGCTAGCAGTCCGTTGTTTTTGATTTGCGGTGGCTGTCGTGTTTCACTTGCAGCTTCCTACGACCACGAGCCCTTCATTTCCTAACAGAATTTTCAATTCTCTCTCCGAATCATACAATTCTCAGCAATTCCCATTTTCAACCATTCTTCTGTAAATTTAACAAACACTTCTCCGTAACCTACATTGATCCCTTGCATTCCCACGGTAGCGCTTTTCTTCTCTGAAACACATTTGTTTTTCTCTTCTCATTGATGATTTGTCTCCATTCTGTAAATTAATTTTGGTATCTGAAGATCTGGATTGTGAGTTTTGCATTGAAATGTACACATTATCTTCGTTTTTTTTTAAAATAATCGGGAATGCTGCGTGATTGATCTGGGATCTCTTTTGGTGATCCATGTAATTGTTTGATTTATAAATGCGAGATGCGGTCTTTTTGCAGGAGAAGCTCTTTCTTGATTGATTTAGAAAAAAAAAAAAAAATCATTTTCAAGCATTCAGTTATAGTATTCAGGAAATTGAATAAGGGAAAAAAAAGTAGTGATTTTTAAGTGTTTTGTCCCTAAGTGAATTGCTCACCCAAAATCTTAATCTTAAGCCATGACATGCTTAAACAGGCTTTGTAAATATAGTTGAGGAGTCTTCTGGGTAGGGAAGTAAAATGGGCCAGATTAGATGGAATAACATTTCATGTTGAATTATGCCACTTGTTTCTGCTTCTTATAGTGGTTAGACATATCTGTAATATATTTTGTGTTTCTTGTTTTATGATGGTGCAGTTTTCATTTGAAGCTTTACTGACAAACTTCTAGCTTTTGAAAACTGGTAACTCAAATAATCATCGTCACTTGTGTGTAAACGCAGATGGACTTATGCATACAGGCTGAAAAGTTTTGAAATAGTCGATTTGAAGTAACTTAGAATGCCTCAAGCTAGCACGGATGATAAAAAGGCTGCATTGGATGCAGCTGCATGGATGTTCAACGTTGTCACTTCTGTTGGCATTATTATTGTCAACAAAGCCTTAATGGCCACTTATGACTTCAGTTATGGTGGGTTTACTTTAATTTCTGCCTACTTTCATCCATTAATTCCTTTATTTTTTGTAGAAGATATTCAATTATATACTTATTTGTTCTTCTTCGTATATATGTTTGTCCAGAAAGCAAATCCTTTTTAATAATTCTACTATCAGAATGTACCTCCCATTATCTTAAATATTTTGAGCAATATCTATTCTACAACTGGGATTATGTTCCCTTCTTTTGTATTGCGAATCTCAAACTTCATGTTTGTTACCTTTTTCCATCCTTATTTGTTATGCAATGTAATATTAGTGACACTTAGAGTTTTCTATGATCTTACAGTTCTAAAGAAAGTTTTTTAAATGGATATAGTTAACTGCACACATACTATATGGTATTTGATCTTGTTCGTTGTTAAAGCTTCATATAGAGCATTAGAACCGTTTAATCCTACTTTATCCTGCAATTTTCCTTGAGTGAATGTTTGCTGTTATTTGTGAGCTCTAATATTTGGTATACTAAGGATTTAGCAGCTCTAGATCTTTTTGAAGATTACGTCTGAAATTGGATGAATGAAGGAAAATGGCTCAAATGGCCTACCACAACTAGTTTAGGATTAAGGTCTAGTTAGGTATTTGGTGTATTAGTTAATTTTAATATTGTGAAAGACATTTGAGTGCTTGTTAACACGTGCTTGTCTATCTAAACTTATTTTAGATAAGTAGTAGGAACATTTTGTGGACATTAGTTCATAGGAAGATTGATTTTGTGGCTTCTGTTACCTATAAACGGTGAATATTTATGCATGAATAAATATTAGGGCTTGATACTTGCATAAAATTCTGGACAGATCCATACTTATCTGAAAGTTTTGATCTCAAAAAGGAAAAAAAAAATCAAAGTGAAGGGGTGTCATTGAAATGAAGCGCTGATATTGGTTTGCTGCTTCAATGAGTGTTACGGAGGAAATCCTTGATCTCCCTTTAATTTATTCTTAAGTTTGATGTTCTTGCCTCCTTGTTTACTAAGTTCGATAGTGGATAGGATTATTGGGAGGAGTCTCATTATGGATAGTAACTTAGGGATATAGAGGATGTAAGCGAGGTAGTGAGGAAAAGAAATGAAAGGCACTTGATTCATTGGAGATTGCATCATACTTTTTTTTAGCTCTTTTTTCTTTTCTAGGAAGAAACAGTATATTCTTGTGAATTTAATTTCCTTTTTTTTTTCAAAAATATAAGTGACATGAAAGTAACTAGGACTTTTATTTTCTTGTATGTGGTGGTGATATTCAATTATGACCGTAAGTTATGAAAGAAATGATTTTGGCGTTTGGCTTTTCTATCATATGTAGTTAATTTAGATAAACTGCTTATCGTTTGTTTGTTCACATCTTTTACTGCTTATGATTTTCTGCAGCTACAACACTAACTGGTTTGCATTTTGCTACCACAACCTTGTTGGCTTTTGTTCTAAGGTGGCTGGGAGTCATCCAAGCCACTCATCTACCTTTCCTGGAGCTTTTGAAATTTGTCTTGTTTGGAAACTTCTCGATTGTTGGAATGAATGTTAGTCTAATGTGGAACTCAGTGGGATTTTATCAGGTAACATTTTTGTTATGCTGGGTTAGGCTGCTTTTTTTTTATTTGGCAATAAATCTATTACATTGCTGTTCCACTAACTGTCAGATTGCAAAGCTGAGTATGATTCCTGTGTCATGCCTTTTGGAAGTGTTGTTTGACAAGATTCGTTACTCCCGAGACACAAAGTTGAGCATAGCAGTTGTTCTCTTGGGTGTTGGTGTTTGCACTATCACCGACATAAGTGTGAATACCAAGGGTTTCATTGCTGCTTTCATTGCAGTCTGGAGCACTTCTCTGCAACAGTATGTAAGTTGTATACTCTGTTACATAATGTGTTGAGCAATTATTTGTCTTTCTCACGCCTTTATCATGCATACTTGTATTCATATGCATTCATATATTTATTTATATGTGCATGATAGTTCTCTATTTCAATTTAAAGATGCTTAAAATATCACAAATTACAAGAATACTAATCCATTTGTTTACAATTGTCTTGCAATTCAATCACTCTCCTTATAACAATGCTGCATTGTTTGTTTGCAGTATATACATTACCTTCAAAGGAAGTATTCACTTAGCTCCTTTAACCTACTTGGTCATACTGCTCCAGCCCAGGCTGCAACATTGCTGTTAGTAGGCCCTTTTTTGGATTACTGGTTGACAAACAGAAGAGTAGACACTTATGACTATAACATAGTCTCTGTGGTGAGTGATTTAGTAGAATTTTACTTCTTAATTATGCATTTAATCTTGGTTATTGACTTGATAGATTAACTGTGACATGTAATTATCTTGACAGATTTTTAGATTTTAATGCATGGTAGAGAGTATTTTAGATTGAACTTTTCACATCATTACTGGGGAATGGCACGAGTATTTACATTGGTGCATGATTATTTCTACATGGCAACAGATGTCATTTCTTATGCTTTTGCTATGCAAGTGTACTGTATATGCATGTCTATGATCTCATAGGGGTTGCATGGCTTATAAAATTCTTTCATCCACTTTTGAATATAAGCTTGCATGTTGGAAGAAATTTGGCTTTGTTAGGACTCAAAATCTTAGGAACCAATTTAGTGTTCACTAATTTATTTGGGCCTGCAAATTTGTGAGATTTTGATGTTGATCTTTTCTTATAGCACCCTGCAGAACCAAAGATCAAATATATGTATTTTTCACCTACCAATCAAGTAAATAGGAAAAAAGGGCCCAAAGGACCTAACTATGTACCCATAATCTTATATAGTACAACTTCAATTTTCAGTAACCATTTTCCAGTGAAAATGGGAGGACATAACGACATATCTCCTGTATATGCTACAACTACTTGCAAGTCGGATCGGTATGAGCTGACAACATCATACAATCATGTCCTGTTTAGATTGATCCCATGATTGGATTTGCTGTTGCATTTTTGTTTATATTTTTTTTAAAATATCACAGCAAACGCATAACATTTTTAACTTGTACGAATGGAATAAAATTCTGTTCATTACTTGGTTCTGTTGCATGTGTATGCTTTTTACTATGGCTTACTAGAATCTTATCACATAACTCTCTCTTCATCTGCAGATGTTCATCATTCTATCATGCACCATTGCAGTTGGAACCAACCTCAGCCAGTTCATTTGCATCGGCAGATTCACAGCCGTGTCATTTCAAGTACTTGGGCATATGAAGACAATCTTTGTGTTGATAATGGGATTCTTCTTCTTTGGGAAAGAGGGCCTCAATCTTCAGGTGGTTATGGGCATGGTGATAGCGGTGGTCGGAATGATCTGGTACGGCAATGCCTCAACTAAGCCAGGAGGAAAAGAGGATTGGAACCTTTCACCACCAACAAGCAGGCAAGAAAAACCCAGTAGTTTATCAGAATCAAGTGAACATGACCAGGAGGTCTAAGCTTCGTGTTGGATAAGTTACAGAATACAAGGGTAGCTAATTCCAGGAACTCATTTATCATTTTGAGTGAATAGAAAATTCATGGTTTGATGGTAATTAATTTTTCTTCTTTATTCCATTATTTCTCCTTTTTCTTTTTCCTAAATCCTATCAAAGGAAAGGAGATTTTGCTTAGAATTAGTGTTTTTTTTTTAAAGAAATACATAATATGATAATTATTTCTTTTTCTATTTGATCTTTAAACCTTCTGTATCTTTTTAGACTACCCCCCTTTTTTTTTGTTTCATTTTTGCAATGTTAAAGCTGATTCAATATCAAGCGGTTGAATAATTCTCGATTGTTTTTCATTTAGTACTTGTGTTAATGAAAAAAATAATTAATTATTCTCCCAATTTTAAAAAATATATTAAAATTATTTATAATATTTTAAAAAATCTATTAATTAATCAATCTATTAATTTTAACTATTAATTATTATAAAAAAATTTAAAATATTAGCAATACGGAAAGATTAATAAGTAAAATTTTTATTAAATTGAACAACTAATCAATGAGTTTTTTAAATTATAAAAATTAAATAATAAAATATTTAAACGATTAAAATTAATAAAGAGACTAATTAATATAATTTTATAAAATAAAAAGAGTATTTTAATATATTTTTTAAAATTAAAAAATTAATTAATAAACTTTTATCTAAAGACTAAATCCTAAAATTTATTGGATTGAAAATAAAAGGCTTGGGTCCATTACATCATGCTTCAGAATAACGAAACGTCACAGTTTATGGATCTTGAAAGGAATGGGTCCTAATAAAAACAACTAGACATAAGTATAGAAAGCAGTGTAGGTCTCAAGGAACTCTAATGGAAATACCCCATATAAGAGGTAAGCCGACAGGGGAGAGCACGCTACATACCATCAACAATAAAGCTTCTTTGAAAGAGAGGAAGACACTAGTCATCGCAAAGCAAAGACCCGCTATTAAACTTGAGAAGCTCATCAAAATAAAGCACAACGTGCATATATAGATATATATATCAATGATTTTTTTTTTTTTAAATTGGAATCGAAAAGCGGAAGTAGAATTTGAGATTTCTCAGATTTATTTAAATATATTTACTATCAAATTAAATTTATCTGTAAATTAAATGTTTTTTCATTTAATTTTTTATTAATTATCATAAAATTAATTAAAATATTTATAAAGGTAAATTTTTTTTTAAAAAATTGTAACTAGATAAATTAATCTTTTAATCTAGATTATGTTAAGATTAATATATATTCTCTGAATTTTCAAAAATCACTAGATATATTGATTGAAATATGTGTAGAGGAATTTCTTTATGACATTTGAAATTTTCAATTCGATAAAAGTAATTGTATTCTTAAATTTATTGATATTAAGTTGGAAATTTTAATTTAATTTCTAGATTTTGATCATATTAACAAATAAGTTTCTTAATTTTAAAAATTAAATAATTTAATTTTCAGTTATACTTCCATCAAAATTCAAAGTTCTTTATCTATTTTAACAAAGGTTCTATCATATATATGTGCAAAGTCTAAATTTCTGGTGATACCCATTTTTAAATTCCTTTTTAAAAATTTAGAAAATTTAATTTTTAATATATTTTTAACTTTTTAAAAAATAAAAATTAAAAATGGATAAATAAAATCTGATATCTCTTAAATTTATTCGGATGCATTTTTTTTTAATTTTAATATATTTTCATTAAATCACTTTTTGCCTTACTACTATAAGTATCCATGTTAACATAAATAAAAAAAATTACACTGAATTACTTTAGATAAAAATTACTTCTCTTTTTCTTTTTAAATTAAAGTTATATATTAATCTCTTAAATTTGTAATTATTTGAGTTTTATTTTATTTTAATTTAATTTTTTTACTGTGCAAAATAGATTGTATTAACAAAGCCTAAGGATTAAATAATAAAGATAGTTTCTAATCTCTCAATTTTATTATTGTTTTATAGTTACTGCTTTTTGTCCATTTTCACTTTAAGATAAACTGTTATTGAATAATTAAATATTAAAACTATTTACAGTTTCATATTCCAATTTTGCAATCACTTGCAAATCTATCCCTCATTTTATCTTTTTTATTATTTTTTCCATTAATTATCAATAAATAAAATTATAAATAATTATAATTATAATTATAATTATAATATTGAAGGATAAAATTATAAATAAGTACAATACATACTAATTAATAAATTATCTTAAAATACTACAAAAGATGAAAGGTCAAAGGATTAAATAGGATACTTTTTTGAATACATAGATAAAATAATTGTTAATGGTAAATTTAGGGATTAAAACATAATTTATTGAAACAAAATTATGTAGCTTCTTTATGTTAATTAATTTTAATTGAAATTAAGCCCTCAAGAGTATAGCCAAAACGAGTTAGACGTCGGTGCATTAAAAGGCGTGAAAACTTCAAGCGGCTGACACGTGGAACAAATTAACTGGTTTTTCACTTTCATCCGGTACACTTGGCGTTACGTTTCCAGAACCTTTTTGCGTCAAAACCTCAAATCTTCCTTACCCATAGTCGGAAAATATCAATCCGACACAGTTTTGGCATAATCAACTGTATCTCACCCCACGCGGCTTACTGTGAGGTTCCTTCCCTTCCCACTTATAAAATAGAAGCAGCACGAGCGATTCGTTTCTCATCCTCATCGTCTTCACAGTCACTCCTTTTATTTATTGATTTGTGAAGAGAAATTAGGTTTATTTTTAATAATTGAATTCATTGAAAGGGGAAAATTGAAAATCAGTCGGTGGAATCGGGTTTCTTGTTGTGGAATTTTGAGTGTTGGTAGCTATGGGGAAGAAGAGGAAATCGACAGCCACCAGCCTGGACGAGGTGGATCGGACCATGTACGCGTCGTTTTGCAGCGCTGCTAATTCCCTCTCTCAGCTCTATACCCAGGCTATGAACCACCAGAAACTATCCTTTAATGCCGGCGAACGTCACGGCCTTGTGAGAGTCTCTCTCTCTCTCTCCCCCGCTGTGTGTGTGTCTTTGATTTTGTTGAATTTGGTGGAGATTGTTAATTTGGGGTTTTTGTTTTGATCAATCAAGCTCGTGGGATTTCCCCTTTTTAATTTATATATTTTTTGTTTTGGACTTTTGTTTTGGTATGAAGGTTGCTCTTTTGCTCTTCTTGTGGTAAATGTAACTGGATTATTTGATTGTAGCGATTTGAAAAGGGTATGGATGGATTCTCGTTGAATTGATGATGGATAGTTTTGCTTTTTGATTTTAGGTATTGTTAATGAATTTGACAATTGATGAAATTTTGCTTGTTTTTGTTCTTCTGCCCTTCCTTTTTTTTTTTTGGTTGAATTGTAGTGTTAGTGAAAGGAGAATAATAGAAACTCCATTGCAATATAATGTTAGTGAGGTAGGTCGATACAGGCATCAATTGCTTCAACCTTTTTGTTGTAGGAGCAACCAGAACTTGAATATTTGATGGACAAACAAAAGGTGTCTTGACGGCCTTGTAATTGTGGAGGTAGAAAGTTAATAGGTTTGTCTCTACTCGTCTCTTGAGTGTTGCACCACTGTGAGATGTCATGTTGAATTGAGGAGAGAGTTGGTTTGTAGGATGAAAACTTCTTGTAAGTCTATAGAAATCATTCAATAATGTAAATGATACGATGAAAGTCTTAATATTGAGGAATTATAGTCTCAGCTAGAGGTGCTACACGTTAACTAAAATAGTAGGATTATGTAGTGTATGCTTTTATTTAGTGCTTGGATTGCATGATTGATTGATTAGTCCCAAGGTTGAGCATTAACTATAGGATTTATTTATTGTGTTGCATACTTGTTGTATTTTTTATAATATATAAAACCCACCAGCTTGAGGAATAATCAAAGCTTTTCAGCCAACTTTCTCTCTAATTTTCTATTTTCTTCATGGTATTGGAGCCTTCTTGTCTCTGGTTTTCCTCGATCTCTTTTCTTTCTCCCTCAAGCACATTTCTTCCTTGTAAGAAACAATATTGGTGTTTCAAGTTGGTGGTGTTTGCGGTTTTTCCTAACCGGCCAGCTGCCAGTGTTCTTTCACCGGAACTTCCTCTATGCGCAGGCTTTGTCATGATTCTAGCACAATATTCCAAATAAAGATCAATTGATGGCTTTTATTATGTGAGCACATTGGTCAGACTTAATTTTTTATCTAATGGACCTCAATTAAATACAGATTGTAGTAATCTAATCAACTATAATTTAGTTGGCTAAAATTGCTTGTGTTTGGAGATTGAGAAGCTGGAAAAAGGTGTTTTAATAGTGTGGCCTTTGCCTTGAACTCGGGTTATACAATATTGAATAGTGATAGTTCTCATTGAATTTTTATGGTCGATAATTACTGCATATACTCTTGGACTATAATTATGGAACAGAGAAGCTCCAAGTGGCAAGGATGTTGCAGATTAAGTTATACTCCCTCCGTCCCATAATTTTTATCCATCTATTTTTTTTCCCCAAAATTATCGTCCACTTTTATCTTTTACACTATAATAGCATATAAATTGACTATTATACACCTATTTAATTTTATCTTATTTCTAAGAAATCTCTCAAAACATTACTTAGTATTTAATAAAATGATGTTGCAAATTAAGTTTATATTCCCTCCGTCCCACAATTTTTATCCATCTTATTTTTTGTTGCCCCAAAATTATAGTCAACTTTTCTCTTTTACATTATAACTATAATAACATGTAAATTGACTATTATAGCCCTATTTAATTTTATCTTATTTTCAATTTAATTTTATCTTATTTTCAAGAAATCTCTCAAAACATCTCTTAATATTTAATAAAATTTAATGTCTTCAAGATGGATATAATTGAAAAATCAATGAAAAGAATTGTCTTCGTTAATACGTAATACGTGTGAACAAGCAAAGTGTATAAAAATTATGGGAAAGGGAAGTGGTTGACTTGGGGGTCAACTATGGTATCTAATAAGTAAGACAAACTTGTTGGAGATCAAAACAAAGTTTCATGGTCGCTCTCATTTCCCAGTTGAATCTTGAGTTAGGCTATTGGCCAATTTTTTTCCGTTCTTCTATGCTTCTAGTTTCTCTTAGGTTTTTATTTATTAATCAGCATGCAATGATGAACTTTCACGTTCTAGAATCCTGTCAGGCTTTGATTTGGACTAATTTATTGCTTGCTTAGTCTTAATCTAATAATTTATTAACTTACACTGGTCATATTGATTTCAGGAAAAACTTTATCAGTGGATTTGGAGGCAACAAGAGGGAGGATCGAGAGTCGCAACAGTCGATATACTCAATTATATTCAGGTTTGCCTAATTTGGTTACAATCTATTTATGATTTTGTGTAATAAAGAAAAGGAGCAGTATTTTGCATTATCTCATGCCTTCATAATATTCTTAATGTCCAACATCTACTTTTGCCTGTCTGGGCATCTGTGCTAGTTATAAGGACTCTAAAATCAATTAAACTGGATGTGAGATGTATGAACACAGAGTTCCAAATAGCAATGTCCTTGGAATGAAATTTTGTAACAATCATAGTTGCATCTTCATGCTTAACAATTTTGTTCTCTTCTAATGGTATCAATGTCTTCAAGGAAAACCAGATTTTTGTGAGAATTTTATTCAATCTTCTCAACTATTAAATTTGGATTAGTTTTCTAAATTTTTCTATTTAAGAATTTCCATGTTCTAAGTACTGATTAGGAATTTATTCACAAAATAATTATGTTCTTAGTTTTTGGTGGTAGAATTTTGTGTTTGATTTTTGGAATTTGTGCGTGGTTCTCTTCTTTTTGTCTCGTTATTTGCATCTGCCGCTGCTCTTGCTTCTCTTTTTGGTTGCTAAAATATTGCAGGTACGTACTGTTCTCTGGCCCAAACATCATCTGAGTTCTTTTATTTTCTCACTCTAATTAGATCTACTTTTACTTGCTAACCTTTAGGTCTCTTTTCTTAAATCCAAGCAAAAAACACAATTTAGATTTATGTGACCAGATAAGAATCTGAGACAATAAATCTTGCTGTTGTAGCATAAAAATATAATAAACATTTTATGTTTTCTGCTGGAACCCGGAAGGGTTGATGAAAATGATCCTTGTGTCTCGTGGTAACTAGTTGGGCGTCAGTTTTGTCAATTTCAAAGGGAGTCATGTGCTATTGTTGCATAATTTTTGTTTTTAGTTGCAGATTTGCAGTGTGTAAAAAGAAAGAACCATCTTAGCTGCATACATGTAAATATTCATGGATATAGATACTTGTGACATTGTATTGTATTTGAAATGCATTGCTTCATGCAGAATGAGCTAGACTATAGTGGAGAAGAGCCGCCAATGTCCCCTCGAGCACCATCACAACATCAGAATTCTCAACCAATTCAGTTCTCAAATTCCAGTTTCCTCGTTTCATCAGGTTCATCTGGCCTTACTGCTGGCCAAGGTGCTCGATCTGAGCAGTGTGATCAACAATCAAAGAATTCAGTATTCTCAAATGCTTTGTCAAGTCCTGTGCGGAGGAGTCTACAGAACTATCAGATTGCTCAAGGTGCTTATTATCCACCTAGTGGTCCTCCGTCAGGAAATGGAACCCGCAGTAATGAAGCCAACTTTCTGCAGCACCAGAACAGGGATCCTAATCCTGTAAGTTCAAATGATTCTTCAATGGATATTTAAGGTAGCAGGTGAAGAAGCTTTGGGGTTAAAAGAAATGGAGGTTTTGGCACATGAAAATGGGGACGTGACTTGATACAATTAAAGTGTGTGTAGGTGGGAGCAGCATAACCTATTAGTTAAATCTTTTATTTTCGTTTTGAATGCTTAATTAAGATGGCTCTTTTGTGTCCTTGTAAAGCTTTGTTGAATTGACTTTGCTACTTTTATATAATCCTAATATTTGTTACATTTTTATCCCTGGTCTTTCTTATACACCTCCGTCAATGGAGATAAATTATTAATATTTCCTGTTTCAAAAAATATATATATATATATATATATTTCTTTATAGTTTGTGTTTTAACATTATTATAGTTATTTTTTATTTAAAAAAAAAAGTAAATAAGTATTTGAGCCCTTTTCCTGTCAATTTTTCCCTCAAGGATAGAATTGTATTGAAGGAAACAAGCGATGACAGGTTCAATTTCAACTGCTTAAGCCCAGGGCTTTATAAAAGGTTCCAACTCCAAAAATAAGGACAAAGAAAAATTAAATATATAAATGCATAACATAATCAGGTTATCTTAAGAACTTTGTGGCAGGTAAGCATAAGTTATGAACAATAATAATAAAAAATTATCTATATTGTTATCCTGAAGGCAGACTTTTTATAATGTTATTTTGGAGGGTAAAGAACCCACTTTAGAGGAGGCGATGAGAGTTATGTGACTGGGAATTTGACCACAAATTAGAGAGTCTCCCTCTAAGAACTTTAAAGAGAAGCTTTTAGAGTACCGAGAGACACTTTACCATCATCATTTAAGATGCAATCATAAATCCTATGTTATACAGCATTTTTTAAATGGTCTTTAGATGGCTATTCTGTTTTCATTTAATTTTAAAATTTTATTCAATATTTGTTTTTATTTAATAATTTAAATAAATTGTTTATGCTAATTTTTACATCATGTTTTTTTGCTGTTGGCCACACCAGTGGATAGTGGGAACAATATGCCCTGAGATAAAATTTTTCCTCTCACTCTTCATTCACATAATTTCTTTTTAGCTTCACTTTTATAAAAAGCGCATCGGAAAGGGAAAAATTATAAAGCCAAATAATAGTAATAATAAATAAATAGAAGAAAAATAATTATATTTTTTTATTAAAAACATAATATTAGTTAATTATTATATTTTTAAAATTTATTAATTCACTTGTAAGTTTTAGTTATTTATTTTTTTTATTTTTATTAATTTATTATATTATATAAATAATTTTACTTAATTCTTTTTTCTTAATATTTGTAAATAGCTTATATATTATTTTTTTTTATAAAAAATATCATTAATTCAAAGTATACGAGAAAAATGGATATGAACTCAAACTCCTTAACTAGAATGAGCTGATATTGTTAGAACATGAGCGATATCATTCACACAGACTTGAAAGCAAAAACACATCTTATTTACTTATAATTGGATAAAAACAATTTATAATTTTGAACCAAAAGACCAAAAAGGTGATAAATTATCTAATGAAGTATTGCTAATGAACACAACAAGAATTTGAGTATCCGATTCGAAAATAAGTATACGATTCGAAAAGAATTTGATTCCATCCACACTCTTTAATCCAGCTCAACCTCTCTCAAAAAGTCACTTTCTCAGCACACTTAATTTCCATCCGGCTGCAAAAACAGTTTGTTTTAGCCGTCATAAATATACCATTAATATCTCAGACTACATAGTCGAAGTCTAGCAAACTTCACTGAGAGCTTAAAGAGGCGTCAATATTAACCTTAATTCAATCCTGCGGTGGAGGAGACCAGACAGTTAAAGCCGAAACGCATTGGTGCAACAGAACAAACCCCTCCATTGCTGTAAAAAATTCAATACTATGAAAAACACACCACCTTCAGTCCAATTCTGAACTTTTCAAACTACATTATTTCTATTATGCCACGACACCAAACATATCATTAGAGTAAGCATCTTACACAGAATGATAAAGGAAGACTAAAGAGAACCACTACCTAATATGCAGGCTAATTCAAAGACGAACTCAACTGCGGACAAAAGAATACTGAACCAGAGTATGCAAGAGAATCTCAATAGCTTCATGACACAAAGGAAATGCCATTACATCATAAATAAGAGGAGGAGAAGTTTCAAACTTAATAGAAATGGACGTAAACAAAGCAGCTCGAGCTGGTGTATAAGCTTACCTGATTAACCGATTTCTTTACGAAAAATAATGTTAATAAGCTAAAATAACTCATATAACTCTTAACCTCTACCGTCAAAAGAACAACATAAGATGAATCTTGAACATTAGCTTGAACAACTGGTGCATTCGTTCCCACATGCTCACCACCATTAAATTATTGTTGTTTTAGCCAACTCAAGGCCTCTTTCAAACACAACGCCTCCGCCATCAACGAATTCTCCGTCCGACCATAACCATTGACACAAACACGTTCCATTTGAATCACGCAATACTCGACCAAAGCCAACTATGCTGCATCAACGTTCAACTTGACATTGCCAGCATACAGCGAGCTCCACCGAGCAGCAAACACCAGACCTGTTGCAGATTGCCTCTCTACCACCTGCACACTCCGCCATTCCTGCACCTTCGGCAAACTCCTTCGCACCACCAGCTGGGCCACACAATTCTTATTATTCCATACACGTTCATTACACTGGAACCAAATTTCCCAAAGCAACAGTAAAAGCAAGCTGCTGCTGCTGCTGCTGCTCCTTAGAAAAATGAACAATATACTGAAACCACTCCTCAACCCCAGCAACCTCCGGATTCCAACCCAACCAACCCACTCCGCTACCAAACATCTTTTGCAAAATCACAGAGATACAAGCAATGTAAAATAGGAACCTTTACTTTTTAACCCATTTATTAAATTTGCTATTTTTTTATGATAAGAAATATATTTCATAAAATGATAAATTATACTTTTACTTTTTAATTTTAACATAATTAATAAATTAATTTTTATATTTTTAAAATTAAACACTCAGAACCTATATAATCAATTCGTAAAGTAAATAATTTTGCAAGGCCTAGGTTTTAAAATTTTGCAACAACCAGACAAGCTGAAAAGCCCAAATCCCATCACAACTTTGGGAAAGAGTGGGGCATGACCCAAACCTTTTACCACAACACTCCCCTCTACAACGACAACTCAGGAATCTTCAACATGCAAGTTTCTCCACAAAGATAATGAAATCCCAATAAAATTCTTTATCAAAGTTAAAAAAAATAATTTACTTCTTTCAAGAAACAAATTAACAAAATTAAATTTTTGTAAAATTTTTTATTCCAATCATGGAATAAAATTTATTGAAGAAAATAAATAAACCTAAAAAATGAAGGCAAGGATCAACAACAAAAAAAAAACCAGACTCTTCCATGATAGTTTTTTCATATACTACATTTTATTTATTTATTTATTTATTCCTAACCTTTCTGCTTGTTTCGCTGGTAAATTACTATTAGATTCACATTTTTTATTAAAATTAATTATTTAATTTTTATTATTTTAAAATTAAAATGTTTATTTATTATGCGAAATTAAACTTTTTAATTTTTTAAGAAGATTTTTAATTATTTTATAAAAAAATCAATCAATTTATTTTCATTTTAAATATTTATATTATTTAATCATATATTATTAATTATACATATTATTGTAATTTTAATAAATTATGCTAATAAGTTGAGTAAATTTTTCTTTGATATAAATTTAATAAAAGAACTAAAAGAATAATTTTGATTTTACAAAATACATTGATTATTTGTTTTATAATTAAAAAATATTATTTTATTTATCTTTTTTATCAAATTCACTACAAAAAACAAGGTATCAGTGACGGATTTAGCGACGGAAGTAACTTCCGTCGGAAAAAAAAAATTTAGCGACGGAATTAGCGACGGATCATCGACGAATATTTTATGTTTAATTTTCTGACGGATTAGCGACGGATTAGCGACGGATTTTTGAAATATTAGCGTCGGAATTTATTCCGTCGCTAATCCGTCAGAAAAAACAAACAATATAAAAGCAAAAACCTAATCTTCTTTTCATCTCTCTTTTAATTTCAGCCTCCCTTTCCTCTCCTCTCTGCCCCTCAGCGCCCATTCGTGCTTCTTGCCACTCTCGCCGCCGCCGCCTTCACCGCCGCCGTTGTTCCCGTCGCTGTCGCCCTTCCGTCGCTGTTGTTGCTAATTTTCCTGCCGTCGCTGCTGTTCCCATGGGTGTCGCGTCGCCGTCGCTGTCCCCTCGCCGTCGCCGTCGTTGCTGTTCCCGTGGGTGTCGCGTGTTGCCTTCGACTCGCCGTCGCCGTTGCTGTCGCTGCTGATCCCGTGGGTGTCGCTCGTTGCCTCGCCGTCGCTGTCCCCTCGCCGTCGCCGCCGTTGCCACCCGCTGCTGCAGCTGCCGATCGTCGCCACTCCAGGTAAGTGTGTGTGTGTGTGCTGTGATGAGTAAATGATGTAATGAAATTATTTTTGAATGTGTTTTATTTTGAATAATTTCTCTCTCTATGTTTGTTTGGAGGTGATTGAACAAGTATTTGTTGAGACATGGAATGATTGTCACTCTCATCTTTGGATTGTTTATTTTGATAAGCTTTGGATTCTGTTCATTTATTTCAAGTTTATTCTGTGGGTCATTATGTTCCGAGGCAATACGCTTGGGTTCTGTTATTTCCTTCATATGCTAATTTCTCAAATTCATGTTCTGTTAACTGCTATCAATTTATAATGCTGACTTTGCCGCGGGATGCCATGTTAATTAGTTTCACTCGGTTGATAATCAGATGTAATGTTCTGTCCAGTTATTTCTCGGAAATGAGTGTGGAAAAAATAAAATTGTTATCAATCCTTTTGTCCTAAAGACTTAGTGAATAGTATGGGGAAGTCATTGTATGCTTGTCTTTCAGTTTTTGTGGTTCTGTAAATTTGAGGTTGTTTTGAACTGATTATATACTTCTGTTGCTGGCAAGGACCCTATAAAAATATTAAAAACTTGCCATTGCTATGTAAATTTGACGTTGTTTTGAGTTTAGAGGTTCAATAGGCATTTTTGTTTGCACTGTCTTGGGCAATTTAAAAAGTAATAATAATAAGATCAAAATAGTTAAAAGGGTAAGATGTTCATTAGTTGTTTTCCATTGGGTTGTCTTGCTCCAATTTAATTAAAATTAAGTAGTAATAATACAAGTTAAATATTTAAAAGGGGTAAGAGGCTCAATATATGTTTTCCTTTGGATTGTCTTTCTCCAATCCAGTTAAAACTTAAAAAAATAATAACAATAATAAAAATAAAATAAGAAATAAAAGAGTTAAGAGTTTCAATAGGCGTTTTCCTTTGGATCACCTTTTCTCTAATTTAATTTTTCTACCCTAATTTAATTCAAATCTCGACCTCAATTTAAGCCAAATACTTAAGAGGTCAAATAGGCATTTTTCTTTGAATCATCTTGACTTTAAATATTTCAGACTTAGTTAAGGGGTCCAATACTGTTTTCCTTTGGACCTTCTTCACTCTAAATTAATTAATTAATTAATTAATAAAATTAAATATTTTAAAATAAGTTAAGCGCTTTAATAGGCGTTTTCCATGGAACCATCTTTACTCTAATCTAATTAAAATTTGAGAAAATGTCTATAAAAATCTCAGACTTTGCATTTTTTTACGCTTGTATGCTTAACATTTTTTTTTCGACAAAAATACCCTATACTAATAATATTTTTACAATCGTACTTTTTGTTTATATTCCCATATTCAGCATAAGAAACCCCGGATTAGTAAACAAAAACCCTAAATAGAGTTGTCGCACCAATATAACAATAAAACTCAATAAAAAATTATAATAATTAAATATAAATTAATTATATTATTGATATCTATAAAAAAATAAAAATAATTTAACTTATTATTAAATATATTTGAAATTTTATTGTTATATTTATCTAATTAACTTTATTAACTTATTAAAATTCACAGTATATTTAATGAAATTTAGAATATAATTTATTTTTAGTTTTTTGAATAAATTATTAATAGTTTAGTATAACTAATTTACATTTAATTATTATAATTTTTATAAATTTAAGTGTTAAATATGTTATAATTCTAATTTAAATGTTTAATAAATTAATAGCAACTAATACAAAACATTCAGCCATTTATTTATGTCCATCACACAGAGTTCTTTTATTCATAAATACTTATATATTGGTTGTCTTTATTGTTAATTGAAACTAATGGACAATTATTTTTTCAGATGCCTCGAAGAGTAATATCATCTAGAGGTAGAGGACATAGCCAGCAGCTCTCTACGAATGAAACAGATGAGCCAGTACAGATGCAAGAGGAAACACTGGAGCACACTCCAACTGCAGATTGTACTTCTCTATCAGATGATTCAACAAATTCATAGATTAGTTTTTAGTTTTATGAACATTGTTAAGTATAATTGATTTATTTTAAATTTTATGACAATTGTTAAGTATTATGAATTTATTTTTAATTTTATGAACATTGTTAAATATTATGAATTTATTTTAAATATTCTGAATATTATTGAGTATTATGAACATTACTTATAATTATTATGAATGATATTTAATTTATATTCAATATGATTATTAATTATAAATTATTTGATTATACAGGAAATATGTAAATAAAAACAGGGAATTATTTTTTGTGATTGAATTTTAACAGATTAGCGACGGATTTGCGACGGATTAGCGACGGATTAGTGAGGAAATTTTTTAAAATACGTTAATATTTCCGACGGATTTCCGACGGAAAATTTCCGTCGCTAAATTTTTCCGACTGAATTTTCCGTCGGAAAAGCCGTCGGAAATATTTCCGACGAAGTCTAGATCCGTCGGAAATCCGTCGCTAATATTTCCGATGGACTTATAATCCGTCGGAAAAAATTAGCGACATGACTTTCAGCGACGGAAAAATCCGTCACTGATAGTCTGTTTTTTTGTAGTGATTTTTGTTGACGCTATAAAATCAAAATAAATAATTTAATTTAATCTAAATTATTAAAATTATAATACTTTAATTAATTTGTAATTTTATTCAAATACTTAGAATTTTTTTAACAATTAGGCTTTGAAATTATCCTTTTAAATATTATTAATTAAAACTTAATTTGAAAAGTTTTTATTAACTGGTATGAAAACATTTTATTACTATAATATATGCATATCGACTATGATGACCGCTGGATTTTTCCATTCCGGTCTCGAGCCAGGTTCATGACGACCGCCCATCACTTGGAAGCCCTCCGGCCTCTTGAATAAATCAGGATCAGCCCGCTCAGCCTTAAGACCACGGTCCACCTAAACCCCCCAGTCAGACTGGCCCGACTCATTTGGCTCTGAGAACGGATCTCCACCTGGATCAGTCTCCTTCTCTCCAACACAAGAAGAAAAGACAATAGGCCCAGTCACTTTGCAACCCTGTCCACTCGCGCGCCGGAGGGAATTAAATGGCCGCCTGACACAGGGAGGGTTACTGCATTATCCGTACGTACAGTCCCATACGACAAGCAAGTGTGGTCCTGTGGCAGAAAAGTCATGACACGCTACTAAAAAGGCAGGATAAAAGGGAGACACCCGGCTCACAAACCAAGCATTTTCTCAATTCACTAAACCCTTGTAAAATCTATTTTCTGGATCTGATATCATCATAATATATTTATAAATTTTAATAAAATAACATTAAATTTATAAAAAAATCCACATATTTAGAATTCGTCTAATTTTAATTATTCGATCAATATTAATTAATTTACCGAGTAAAATCTATATTAATAATATTTAATAAATACATTAATTACAACAATGTTTTGTCTTGTACCACATCCAGCAAGATAAAATCATCATGTGATGAAGAACAAAAGAACCAAATCAATAAACTAAGAGAAAACATGAAGGTTTGAAATTGTTGCCATGGCGGTGATGGCAGCAAGACTACATGTCGGTTGAATACAATGTAATAAAAATTTAATAACCCATGTATTATGTGAAGGGACAGAGGATGATGAATGGGTCCAAAACCACATGAGGCAGTCTCTCTTTGGATTGGGTTGACAAGAAATGAATATGCACCTTACCTACCAGCATTGCTCTCACAATCAGTTCCTCTTTTAGGGATCCCAAGCTATCTCGAATAAATGTTTGCCGATATTCAACTCTCTCTCATCTCTGGTCACGATTCAAGTATGTGGGGATAATCTCACTCCTTTGATGTTCAAAATATTATTTTTGACTCGTTAAATATAGTTAAATCCTTTTAATTTGTTTTTTTATTTTTGGTATGTCGAGTTTACAATCAGACTGTATATTATTTTTAAAAAGATCATCCGAAATAGTTCGTTCAAACTTAATCCCTTATTTTTTTATGAGAATTCCTTGTATTATATCAATTTTATTTTTTTTCTTGTCATGACTTTTAACAATGAATTATACTTTATAATTAAAAAAAAACTCCATGCAATTGCAATCAAAATCAAATTTATCATAAATATATTTAAGTTTGATGTTCTGAAATTCAGAAAATAGGGTTTACAATATGAGTATAAGCTTAGACAGAGAGGAAAGCGTTCCTCCCATTTTATCCATTTTTCTCTTGTTTTGTAGTGACACTTAACGGCTTCTCTGCTATAATGTCACATGTTTTTATCACTCAGATCTGTACGTACGGGTGTGTTAGAACTCGTCTCCATACCAGGCGGCCATTTAATTCTCCCGGTGCGTATGTGAGCAGGGTTACAAAGTGACTGGGCCTACCTTGCCTACCTCCTGTCATGTCATCGAGCTGAGTTTCAGAGGATGGGCCGCAAACGTGTCAGGTCCGGCCTGTTTCATATCTCCGGGTCGAGACGCTCCGCGTGGGTTGATTCGTTTATGAAAAAAGTCTAATAGATTTTGGACCAATATTCTTAATGAACCCGGCCTCGTCTAAAATAGAAAAAGCATGACGTTCATCAAACCTTATACCATTAATGTAGGAATTAATGGAGCAATTTCTAGAGTATATTTTCCTTTAGAGTAATTTCTAATTTTTTTTATGAAATAAATAGATAGTAAATAATAGTAAAAGCATGATGAATTTATCATAGACAAAAGTACCCACCTACTAAAGGCATGCAATTCATAAAACTCCTTAGCACTTGCTCTCATGACCCCACCCACAACTCCCTTTTGGCCAAAGCTGACTTTAAAGACTTGATAAAAAAAAAATTAATATTAATATAATTATTGTGTAGATAAATGAAAGAGGCATCCAATTATTGATCCAACAAGATTGGATTAAACAAACAATTAAATTGCATATATATTAATAAGGGCATGCATGCTTTGATATGTTAATTTAGGGTTTTTTGCAATTGTAATTATGATTTAGGGTTGGATTGATGACAATCACACTTCTCAAGTAAAGTTGAAGCATTCCTCACTTTAGGCGCCTCTCTCACAATCACAATATCTTCCCTATATGATTTCAAGGGCATGCCTATGAGAGTGTGACCTAACACTTCTTTTCTTTTCTTTTTTTCTCTTCCCAAATTGCACTTTGATTGGAAAAAAAAGGGGATTAGGTCATTTCTTTTAACAATCAATTTTAGCCAAGGCACTAATCTGGATATGCTGTTTTGAGATCCATAGTGTCATAATCCCACTCTTTTTGTGCAGTAAAACTGCATAAAAATCACTAAAAAAATAAAATTAATGGTGAAATTTATCAATTAAATTATAAAAAATATAATTATTAAATAAATTATTGATTTTACTGGCTACATAAAATATTAAATTATAGATTATTTATTAATAAATTATTATATATAGTTGATAACTGTTGGGCCACTGACACCTTAGTAGCATTGAAAGAAAAGTCAGACTCAAAACCCATCAGAATTCACTGTATAAGATGATCTATCAACACACCACCCAACCTGCAGTTGAAACAGGTCGGACTCACTTGGGGAGTCGGACTCATCAGAGAGGGATCCAGCTCATTTGATGTAATGGAAAGTAAGAGAATAAGTCTAATTATGCCGCGATCCTATTGATACGGGCATTGAAAGAAAATTAAATGGACGACTGACGAGAATGGACAAATAAGTATATCCGTTTGTACGGATGTGTGACAGTGACATGTACCATTATAGCACGGTAACGGCTATACATCATTAGAGAATAAAAAAAAGAAATAAAAAAAGATACAATCCATCCGGACTAAATTTTTCCATACTGAATCTCGGATCATCGATGGTAAATATAATTTTAAAACTATTTGCTATCGAGAGGTTAATGTTTAATAGCGATTACAAAATTTAGTACTTAAAACTCTCTTTGTTCATTTTTTATTTATTATTATTATTTAAAAGTTATTTTATTCATTGATAATTGAATTGAATAGAATATATACCTCTATTAAATAATCAAATTCTCATTAAAATTGTGTCAAACGCTGTCTTATCCTCGTAGAAAGTTGGTGAAGGGAGTCTCCATTACATCATTTGCATGGTCCACCAGAGTTAGAAGGGGACATGACCTTTCTTCTCTAACTCACATTCAATGTTTAATATTAAACAAATTTCATGAATAGTACAGAGAGATTCATAATGATTGAAGACAATCAAGCAGTACCCATCTCTCTAGAGAGGATGAATTAAGACATCTAACTTGATGTGTGCAAAGAAAAAGAAAATTCTATAACATTTAATAGCCTAATTATAAAGCTAGCTAGGGTTTTGATCATGTCCATATTGACAAATATTTGACATTTATACATGAGACACAACATTTTAGCTAAGATTTAACTGAGACCAATGTGTTTTGTCTAAACTTAAATTGCAATAATTCTACCTTTGCCTTCCGCCAACCATCACTTTGGACTTTTTCAAACTCCAATTACAATTTCTTAAATACTTCCTGATTTTTCTTTCCGTGAATTCTCCGCTAAATAAATATTGTTGATTTTTTTTTCCAGGAATTCTCTGGTAAATAAATATTGTTGATTTTTCTTTCCGTGAATTCTCCGTTAAATAAATACAGATATGACAACTAAATTTTATTTAAAAAATTTATTATTATCAAATTAATAATAATATCGATTGACAGATTTATGTTTATCAGGTAAAAACAATACTCACCGCTTACTCTTCATAAAAATAAAATTTTTATTATTTTTATATTTACTAAAATTATTGTTAATGTATTTAAAATAATTAAATGTTATTTAATATGTCATTTTTTAATTTGCTCTTCACTTATATTGTTCAATAAAAAAATAAATAATTCATATTGCTACACTATTATTGGATTTGGAACTAATAAATTTTATTTCTTAATAAATATTAAACAAGAGCTGATGAACGCCGGATTTCACCATCTCGTTACAAGGCCGGGCTCATAATAACAGTCTCCATCTGAGAGCCTTTAAGTCTCCCGAATGGACCGGCCCAGTCTGTTCGGCCCTAAGATCAGACCTCCCTTGAGCCTCAATCTCAATCTCTCCTTCCAGCCCGGTCAAGAGAGGAAGAGGTAATCAGTCCATTCGCCTAGTAGGTCCCGTTCGCATGCGTGCCAGAGAAAATTAAATAACCGTTACGCATGAAGCAGATGTTTGATATTTTCGTACGTCTATATTTGAATGACAGAAACATGTGGCCCAATGGCAGTTAAACCGTTACACGTCACTGACAGGCTTCACTGGCAAGTAAAGGAAAAGAAGCGTCACTGGCAAGCAAAGGAAAAGAATAAAATGAGAGACTCCTTCTCTCAGAGCAAACTTACTCAACCATTGTAAAATCCTATTTTCTGGATTTCAGAACATCAAGAGCATATTAGGAAGCATGTAAATAAATTACAATGTTAACAAGAATCAAATTTGAGAAATAGAATTTATCTTATCTTTTTTTCCTTCTCTATTCTATTTATGTCCAAAATTCAAACAAGAGAAATTAGAGGTAAGTATTGATAAATATTTTCCTCTTCCTGGTCCATGATAGATCTGGTTTTCCTCTGGGTCCTTTCTTGTTGGGCTCCCTGATGGGTCTCTCCATGTTCTACCTGGTGAAAGGACCTGTAAATAAGAAAGAATGGTCAGGGGCCTACAGGGTGTGCCCCGGCAGAGGCCCTCCGACGCTCAAGTCAGATTTTATGGCTCAGAGTAGTATATTTGGGCAAGGGTTACAGAAAGAATAAAAATGGTGTCCAGGAAGGAAAAGGAAGAAGAGAGAGCCCCCCTTTGCGTGGCTTCTACCGTGATATATATATCTGTCTCTCTGCCACAATGCTAGCTGTCTTCTGTCGCCTAGCTCCGTATGTACGGATGTGTCAGACGCCTGCTCCATGCGTAACGGCCATTAATTCTCCTCTGATACGTATGATTCTCCTCTGATACGCATGCGGAAGGACCTACCATCGGGGCATCTTGGTCATTTTCCCCTTTCCGGGCTGGGTTGAATGGTAGGGCTGAAGTTGAGCCTGGTGAGGGCCTAATTACTGGGCCGAGAGGTTTGGGCCGGCTTGATTGAGGAGTCTAGGCGGAGTCCGGCCCTGTGACTGAGCGGGCTGGACCTGGCTCTCGAGGGGAATATTGAAGCCTTCGGATCATGGACTGTTTTCATAGGCCTGGCCTTTATACCGGGGTGAAGAAATCCAGCGATCATCAATTGCCCCTTTATCTCCTCAGCAGTTATTCCATGACTGGTGAGGGGATAAATCTTTAAACTCTATTCATGACCGTGCGGTCTGAGAACTGTTCTTGTCGAAAGTATCCCTTTCTTGCCTTTTTATTATTTTTGCCTGAGCGTTGGACTCTTGTGTATGTTTTTTGCCCCTGAGTATTTATGGGCTGTCTTCTTTCAAGCGTTTTGCGGGCTCTTTGTTGCTTGGACCTTTCTAGGTCAGCTGAGTTGGTTTAGTGTGAGTGGTCAATTCTTGAGGTCGTTGCCTCTCATGATTGCCCCTGATTCTCTGTTTGGCTTTGTATTTTGGTATGCAGTTTGCTTAGGAATCGCCTTGCCTTAATTCGGTCTGTCTTATCGGGTTTACCAGTACTGCGCGCGTTTTCTTGAGATCGGCATGATGCTTTGGTACTTTTGGCTGTTGTGTGAGATCAAAGTCTCTCTACCTGATGACTCAAGGTCCTTTGGGAGGTCGGAGTTTAGCTTTTTATGGTTCCGTGCCCCAATCTTTTATGTGAGATCAGAACTGTGTTCTTATGAGTTGTTTTTGCTTGTAGCACCGGATGATCTTGGGGATTCCGGCCATTTTTTGCTCCTGGAGATCTTTGAGATCTTCGCCGGCCTTCTACCTTAGTGAGGTCTTCTACCTTAATGAGGTCTTCTACCTCTCCGAGAGGTCTTCTACTTTTCTGAGGTCTTCTGCCTCATTGAAGTCTTCTGCCTCGTTGAGGTCTTCTGCCTCATTTGAGGTCTTCTGCCTCGTTGAGGTCTTCTGCCCTATTGGGGACTTCTGCCTCATTTGAGGTCTTCTGCCTCTTTGAGGTCTTCTGCCTCATTGAGGTCTTCTGCCTCATTGAGGACTTCTGCCTCATTTGAGGTCTTCTGCCTCATTGAGGTCTTCTGCCTCATTGAGGACTTCTGCCTCATTTGAGGTCTTCTGCCTCTTTGAGGTCTTCTGCCTCATTGAGGTCTTCTGCCCTATTGGGGACTTCTACCTCATTTGAGGTCTTCTGCCTCTTTGAGGTCTTCTGCCTCATTGAGGTCTTCTGCCTCATTGAGGACTTTTGCCTCATTTGAGGTCTTTTGCCTCATTGAGGTCTTCTGCCTCATTGAGGACTTCTGCCTCATTTGAGGTCTTCTGCCTCTTTGAGGTCTTCTGCCTCATTGAGGTCTTCTGCCTCATTCGAGGTCTTCTGCCTCATTGAAGGTCTTCTGCCTCTTTGAGGTCTTCTGCCTCATTGAGGTCTTCTGCCTCATTGAGGTCTTCTGCCTCATTCGAGGTCTTCTGCCTCTTTGAGGTCTTCTGCCTCATTGAGGTCTTCTGCCTCATTTGAGGTCTTCTGCCTCTTTGAGGTCTTCTGCCTCATTGAGGTCTTCTGCCTCATTTGAGGTCTTCTGCCTCTTTGAGGTCTTCTGCCTCTTTGAGGTCTTCTGCCTCATTGAGGTCTTCTGCCTCATTTGAGGTCTTCTGCCTCTTTGAGGTCTTCTCTTGTCAAGACCTCATTGAGGTCTTCCTTTGCTAGGACCTTAGTGAGGTCTTCTTTTGTCAAGACCTTATTGAGGTCTTCCTTTGTCAAGACCTTATTGAGGTCTTCCTTTGCTAGGACCTCCGTGAGGTCTTCTTTTGTCAAGACCTTTTTGAGGTCTTCCTTTGTCAAGACCTCATTGAGGTCTTCTCTTGCTAGGACCTCAGTGAGGTCTTCTGCCTTATTGAGGTCTTCTCTTGTCAAGACCTCATTGAGGTCTTCCTTTGCTAGGACCTCCGTGAGGTCTTCTTTTGTCAAGACCTTTTTGAGGTCTTCTTTTGCTAGGACCTCAGTGAGGTCTTCTTTTGTCAAGACCTTATTGAGGTCTTCCTTTGTCAAGACCTCATTGAGGTCTTCTTTTGCTAGGACCTCAGTGAGGTCTTCATGCTCCGGGAGGTCTTTTAAGATCCTCACCGGCCGTTTTTATTTTGTTTTCCCGGGAGTTCTAGGGGATCCCGGTCTTTTTATTCCGGGGTGACCTCGGGGCCCCGCCGGTTGCTTTTGTGCCAGGAGGTTCTTACGGGATCCTGGTCTTTTTGTTCCGGGGTGACCTCGGGGCCCCGCCGGTTGCTTTTGTGCCAGGAGGTTCTTACGGGATCCTGGTCTTTTTGTTCCGGGGTGACCTCGGGGCCCCGCCGGTTGCTTTTGTGCCAGGAGGTTCTTACGGGATCCTGGTCTTTTTGTTCCGGGGTGACCTCGGGGCCCCGCCGGTTGCTTTTGTGCCAGCTTTGTACCTCTGAGGTCTCTATGTCTCAGAGTCTTCTGAAAGATTCAGGATTTTTCTGCAAAATAAGAACTTGCACAGAGCACATATAACGAGGGTGCTCGTTGTTAATTCAATGATATTCATCAATCAATAATATGTTGCCCCAGACACTTTAGCTTTATATTTCCGTTTTTAATTTATAAAATACTATGCTCGAACATGTAAAATATTGTGAACTGTGTAAGTATTATTTACACTTTATAATTCTGTAATCTGTAAAACAATAAATGAAGGTAGTGTAAAGGGCTCTTGATTTTGAGGTTTATCTGGTGGTGATGATGATAAATAATTAATTGCTTGCAGTAGTTGTGGATCGTGCATAAGCTAATTTTAATAAATCATTTATAATGGCATTGCTGTAATATTTATAAAGTATTTGGGTACTTACCTCCCAGTGATCAAGAGCCACGCCGACCACTTTTGCATGGATTGTATGGGCGTGTTACTTTACTCTGATCCCACCAAATTCAATCTTGAAAAATTGATAATTTTGGTGTTTGGCCGAGCTGGTGTAGTCCGAACTCCTCACTCGTGTTCTTCTGCAGTTTTCCATCGACCTTTATTTCAAGTTCTTCCATCGACTTATTTTTCATCATTTGTGGTGCGGTCCGACCTCGTCTATTTGCTGTTCAGAGCTGTCTAATTTATCCCACCTGCTTGATTTTTCCTCGTGAATCTCCTTTCTCTTTTTTTTTTTTTTTTTTTTTTTTCAAATGTATATGTATTATTGGCAAACTAAAAGGCAGACAGAGGACACTTGTCGTGCTGCTATAGGCCCTCCGAGCTTATCCCAGAAGGAGTCCGAGGTTGTCTCAGTGTAAGCCATGGTAGCTATGGTGTTTATTGTTGTTGATGCCGACGAGGAGTCCGTGTTGAAAATTGAGACCAGAATCACCACAATGAACATGCAGATTGATACTGGTGTTATGATTCTGATTATTTCTTCTCTTAGAAAATCAATAATGCTTTTGGGTCTTTGGATTTGAGCCATTTGGGTGTTCAATTTTTGGATCAATTTGAGATTGCGAGGAAGGGTATTCCCTCAGCTGATAGATTGGTGGCTTCAAGTTTACTCTGTTTTTGCATTGACTTTCAAGTGGTGGCCTCCTTCCCGTAGCGATAGTGGAGCCGAGCTCCCAGTACTACACGATTATTTTTATCTAATCTGAAATGTGGGCCCGAATCCCGATCACAAACACGGCTCCGACCTCGATCACATCTCAGCTCGAGCACGGGTCCGACCTCGACGAGCGGTCTAACGCTGTGGCGGTCGGATTTGCCAAGTTCTTTTCTGTTCTGCTACTCCGACCAGCGAAACCATTGACGGTCTTACTAGCGGTGCTTGATCAGTCGTTCTCTCGACAATCAAACGGACTAATGCCGATCATGCTGATCTGGGTATCTCATCTCACCTTGTCTTTGAGCTGGACGGCGTACCACGTCCGAGCTAATCCACCTTGCCTGGATATTTGATTACTTCCTATTATCTCCAGGTTGCTCTGATACTTGAGGGGCGTTGCTCTGCAACAGAGTTGGATGGCTGTGAATAGTGTATCCTCTGACCTCATGTCCTATCCGACCTGAAATGTTAGCCCGACCACATATATTTTTCATTTATTAATTTTCTCTCTGACTTGCTAACCTGGGATTTTACAGCCGGCCTGAGGATTTCAACAAATATATATATATATATATATATATCTCATTCTTCTTTCTTTTTACAGAAAAAATTAAAATTTATACTTACAGGCAAGCACTTCGATCTGAAGTTTCACCTCGTCAGATCTCAAAGAAAAAGTTGGTAGTAATAATATTTAATAAATGTTAAAATAAACAACGAGGATAGGAAAATGAAGATTAAGAGACTGTCAAGATATTCTTACACCAGCTGGGTCTTTCTTTTCAGCTGGGTTACTGTAAATCTCCAGCTTTCTTTTTCGTGTAAGCTTTCTTTTTTGTATTGTCTCCCTGTCGCCCCGATGCTTTCCATCTGTCCTGAAATGCGACTCCAACCTCGACCACGAATCTAGTTTCGAACATGGATCCGACCTTAACGAGCAATCTATCACTGTGGTCGTCGGATTTGCTGAGTTCCTTTCTGTCTTGCTAAACACGGCTCCGACCTCCTTTTTTCTCACGGACTCCTCTTCTCTTTCTCTCACCTTCTTCTTCTCTCTTTTTTTTTGTTTTTATATATATATATACAGCGGACCTCAGAATTTTTTTTTTTTTATATATATATATATACAGCGGACCTCAGAATTTCAACAATACATATATTCCTCACCCCTTTTTTTTTTCTTTTACAGAAAATATTCACCAGACTTCAAAGAAAAAATCAGCCTTAGTAAAATCTAATAAATATTAAAATAAATTATCCGGAAGACCATCAAAATATTCTTTAGCACAATGAACCTTTCTTTTCAGCTGGGTTATCTGCTCAAACTTTCGTACCTTATGTGGATCTCAATGGGTGGATCTGAAAACTTTTAAGATAGTAAAATCTCTTTCGTGGAGGGCACATTCCCAACCAAGCTCGGCGAGGGGTTAAAAGGAATGGGTGGTTGGTTGTTTGGAGTTGTAGGGCTAGAAAAGGAGAACTGCTGCCCATCTTGGGCAGAGCTCAGATTATTTGGAATGACGTTAAGGTTATTTTCTTGGTGGTTTGCCATTGTGGATCTCAGTGGGTTTTGAAAGTGAAAACTCCGGTGATGAAAAGATCTCCTTCGTTTCCCACAGACGGCGCCATTTGATAAATATTTTCCTCTTCCTGGTCCATGATAGATCTGGTTTTCCTCTGGGTCCTTTCTTGTTGGGCTCCCTGATGGGTCTCTCCATGTTCTACCTGGTGAAAGGACCTGTAAATAAGAAAGAATGGTCAGGGGCCTACCGGGTGTGCCCCGGCAGAGGCCCTCCGACGCTCAAGTCAGATTTTATGGCTCAGAGTAGTATATTTGGGCAAGGGTTACAGAAAGAATAAAAATGGTGTCCAGGAAGGAAAAGGAAGAAGAGAGAGCCCCCCTTTGCGTGGCTTCTACCGTGATATATATATCTGTCTCTCTGCCACAATGCTAGCTGTCTTCTGTCGCCTAGCTCCGTATGTACGGATGTGTCAGACGCCTGCTCCATGCGTAACGGCCATTAATTCTCCTCTGATACGTATGATTCTCCTCTGATACGCATGCGGAAGGACCTACCATCGGGGCATCTTGGTCATTTTCCCCTTTCCGGGCTGGATTGAATGGTAGGGCTGAAGTTGAGCCTGGTGAGGGCCTAATTACTGGGCCGAGAGGTTTGGGCCGGCTTGATTGAGGAGTCTATGCGGAGTCCGGCCCTGTGACTGAGCGGGCTGGACCTGGCTCTCGAGGGGAATATTGAAGCCTTCGGATCATGGACTGTTTTCATGAGTCTGGCCTTTATACCGGGGTGAAGAAATCCAGCGATCATCAAGTATGTTTTGTTTTCTCTTTCCTTTCATGTCTCTCTATACAAACAAAGATCTAGACTCGATTTATTTTTAAAAAATAATTTTTAATATTTTTTATATTATTTAGTGTTTAAAACATTTAAAAAATTTAATTAATGAAGAATATTTTTCTGATTAAAGAAAAAATAAATAATTTCAAGTCATTTTTCACATTTTAAATTTTTTTATTAAAAACTCTATATATAAATATGTTAATAAATTTTATTTTTTAAATTAAAATTTAAGTAATAAAAAATAAATTATCTGAAAAATATTTTTTAAATATAAATTATTTTCTATAAATAAATATAGTGTTAGTGTTAAAAAATGAAAATAAAGAAAATACATAATGAATTTTATTTGAAAGTAGTGTGCTGATTCGACATGATATATGATATTTTTAAATATTAAAAGTAAATCTCATTTTGAGGTAATTACTTTTTAACCATATGATATACGGTAATTTCTATTTTCCATGCTTCTTAATCATCCTCTTTCTCACCCTCTTTTATTTTCCTCTCATGGGTTTTCTTCTCTGTCGTGGCTAATTGACAATTCATTATTTCCAGCTACGTGCTTCCTTTTCTCCATCGATTATTATAATATAAAAGATGTAGTCTTGAGTTTTGGATGCTTCTGAGAGTCTTATAAACAAGAGGAAAAGAAAAATGAAGAAAAGGATGAAGGGTGGTGGTGGTTATATCAGAGATGGATAAACGGTTTTGCTGATGATGGCTAGGGCTGTAAAATCGGTCGGTTCGGTTTTAAATTGAATCAAATTAAAAAATTGAAAATTAAATTATAAAAATATTAAAAACCAAAAAAATTGATTATAAAAATATAATCGAACCGAATTAAGTCGATAAAAATCGATTCGGTTTGATTCAAATTGAAATCTATAATTTTTTTAATTTTCTGCTTTTAATTTCAATAGAATGATTTAATAAATATTTCACATAAATTTACCAATAAATATTGTCTAAATATATAATTATAATACTTAAAAAATCCATAAAAATCCATGTAAAATTTAAAAATACATATAAAATCAGTATTTCACATAATAAAATTATGTATAAAATCGGTTATTCGATTTGTCGGTTATTTAACATGTTTAAACCGAACCGAATCAAAAATTGAATAAGCTAAAAAATACTAACCGAATCGAACTGAATATTCTGATTAACCGAATCATTAAATCGAAATTGATCGATTCGATTCGATTTTTCGATTCAAACCGATTTATGCTCTCCCCTAATGATGGCTGTTAACAAAATGGAAATTACCAATGGGATGTTTCAAATAATTGAGAAATAGAAATAGGATAATGGAAATTACCAATGGGATGTTTCTAATAATTGAGAAATAGAAATAGGATAATTATCATCGTATCTCTATATTATAATCTAATTAATTTAAATATTTTCATATTTTTAAAATTATGTTAAAATTTCCTTTTATATTATAATCTAACTAATTTAAATATTTTCATATTTTTAAAATTGTTAAAATTTCCTTATATTTTGATTTCGTCAATTGAAAAAAAGATTTATCAAATTACCCTTTTTTGTTAATTCAAATTAAAAAAAAAGACTAAAATGACGTTATATTTTGAGATTTAGAGAATAGAGTTTTTCAATATGTGTATAAGCTTAGCCTATGAGGAAGGTGCTCTCTTCCTTTTATTCCTTTCCTTTTGTCTGTTAGTGACGTCTAATGGCCTCTACACTACAGTGCCACCTATCCCTATCACGCAAATTCGTATACACGAAAGTGTCAGACCCCTCCTCCATGCCAGGCAGCCATTTAATTCCCCCGGTGTACATGCGAGCAGGGCTGTAAAGTAACTAGACTTGTTGTCCTTCACCACATCACATCATCGGGCTGGGTTTCTTCTCATCGGACTTTGGCTCACAGATGATTCGGCTTGCCCTGCGCACCTAGGTCGGGACTTAAGATACTAAATCGGGCGACTGAGAAAGGCTTCAGGGGTTTTTGGCCAGCGTTGTTTTCTTGGGTCCGGCCTTGCCCAGGGATGGTGAAGCCTGGCGGTTATCAATTGCCTCTTTACCTCCTCAGCAGTTATTGCATGAGTGATGAGGGGATAAATCCATAGAATCCATTATGATCGCACGGCTCGAGGACAGCTCCCATCAAAACATCTATTCTTTACCTTACTATTTTCAAAATTCAAAACCCCAGATCTTCACAGAACTCTTCTTCTCCTTCTGTTCTGTGTGTGCTCCTGCAGAATAGTTTTCTGCCTCATCATTCTCAATGAGTTCCCTCACTCTTCTTCCACGAGCCCTAGCTGCTGGCTCCTCCTCCCATCAGCTCCTCTACTCCCTTCTTCTGTGACTGTTTTGCTGAAGGATTGGGTAGTTAAAGGTAGGTTGAGGTTTCAGAGTAGGGGTCCCTTCTGTTACAGGGAATACATTTAGTGGGGTATTGAGATCCCTTTGTTGCATTATCTGTCCTAGCCAGTGGACGGTGTTTTGCAGCTGGAGGGCCATGGTTTGGAGATTTTGGTTGGAAATGGTGGTTCTGGGTGTGTTCCTTGCCGAGCTCGGTGAGGGGTTAAGCAGCATTGGTGATTGGCTGGTAGGGGTTTAGGGCTGGAGAAAGAAAACTGCTGCCCTTCCTGAGTAGAGCTCAAGTCATTTGAAGTGTTAACGATGTGATTTTCATTGTGGTTTGCTATTGTGGATCTCAGTGGCTTTTGCAAAAAAGAAACTCCGGTGATAAGAATATCTCATTCGTTTCGCATAGACGGTGCCAATTGATATTCTAAGATATAGAGAATAGAGTTTTTCCGATGTGTAAGTTTAGCCCATGAGGAATGTGCTCCCTTCCTTTTATTCATTTTCTTTTGTCTGCTAGTGACGTCTAACGGCCTCTACGCTATAGTGCCACCTGTTCCTATCACGCAAGTCCGTAAGCACGGAAGTGTCAGACCCTTTCTCCATGTTAGGTGGCCATTTAATTCCCCCGGCGCACATGCGGGCAGAACTGCGAAGTGACTGAACTTGCTATCCTTCACCATGTCACATCACCGGACCGAATTTCTTCTCATCGGACTTGGGCTCACGACCGACCCAGCCTGCCCCGCACACCTGGGTCGAGACTTAAGATATTGAACCGGGCGATCGAGGAAGGCTCTAAGGATTTTGAGCCAGTACTATTTTTTGGTCCGATCTTACCCAAAAATAATGAGGCCCGACGATCATCAGATATCATTTATATTTGCCTTTCAAAGATTCAGATTCTACTTGAAAATTCTGGTGCTGTGCTTTGTAGAAATTATATGGGTGCTTTACACAGCAACCCAGGAGAATGAAGAAAAAAGTCACATTTTCTTCGCACAGGAGTAAGAAGCTGAAGACAGATTGGGGAAGAATCAATGCATTGTATATATATTTTTCACTATTGCAATCAAGCAATAAAGAATAAATTATTTTCTTGAAATAACTAATAAAAGATATATTTTTATTATATTAATGAGATAAATATATTATGTTAATGAGGTAAATATGAAAATAATAATTTATCATATAATATATATAATAATTAATTATATTTATAATTTTTATAGTTTAATAATGAGTATTATAATTAGTTTAATTATTATTTATAATATTTTTAATTTATGTATTGTTTATTACAATTTTAAATAATTTATTGATATAAAAATTATAATTAATAATATTAAAAATTTAGAGAGATATATGTATAATAATATTAAATTAATTAATTAAAAAAGAGTGGAATTAACGATATGATAGGCAAGCCAACAAAAGCAAACTTTTGCTTTTATAATTACTTTCACAAAAAGTGATTAGTGAATGAGAAGCAAAATTATTTATCAAAGACAAAAAAAAAAGCAAAATTTACTTTAAAATTTTTTTTAAAAAAAATAAAAACATAATAATATAAAAAGGGGGCCATCGCTATCATGCGCCATGGAGTCACTATCCCTATCTTGCTTTAAATAATTCGAACCAGAAATAATCCCAATCTTTTTGAAATTTTCCCGTGTTTTCTGTTTTCCATTTTTTTTAAAATAATTATTCTCGTTCAGTTTGTTTTTCCTCTCTCCAATTTATCGCCGATTTATTCGAGCCGACATGCCGGCGCCGCCGATTTAGTCTCTGAGAATCTCTATCTCAGATCTGTGTCGTCCTTTTCAGGTATTTGATTTTCTCTTACTTTCCCGAGAAAATCTTATGTTATCAGTTTTTTTCAGTGGCAGTGAGAAAAATAGTTCAAAAGGATTTTTGCTTTTTTTTTTCCCCCCTTTTTTGATTTGTTTTCTATGTGGCCAAACAGGGGTGTGAGGATTATGTGAAGTGAAGCGGTGCATGTTGGCTAATTGTTACTATTTCGAATAAACAGATCTTTACTTTCCTTTTTCCCTTGCGAAATGAGGATTTATACTTAAAATTTTTTGTGATTTAGAGGAATTCTCTGTTTATCTCGAAACTATTGAAGACGTTTTATTTGTTTCAATATTTGTTTTTATTGCATTTGGATCAGCTGTCGAAAGCGTCTGGTTCTGCCATTATTGTTAAGTTTTTTCAAGTATATTTGAAGGTAATTAATGGTAAAAGATGGTGTGTAGTTCTTCCACAGATTGTGATTCTTCTTCCGATTTTCTGTTTCTGTATCATGTTTTGATAATCATGTTAAGTTATGTTGCATGTTTGTGAGCTTTGGGATGCATATATTTAATTGTTTGACGCTTTCCATGATCAATTATCATTTGTCAATCCCTGCCAATTTTTCCTGGTCAAAAATTTTGTTGACCATGTCTGATATGACTTGAAGTAGATTTGAAGTACTCTTAAACCTGCGGCAGATTGGTTCTCTGACTAATTGAATTTAGTGCAATTTTTATTGCCACCTTTTAAAAAAAATAAAATAAAATTTCCCCTTAGTCTTCTTGTTTCATTCTTTTATTTTTTTGTGGTTTGATGTTTCAGCTAGTGAGATGGTTGGTGGGGTGTATATTTATAATTATTCGTGGCACATCACCCGCCATCTCAAGTTCAATAGCCAAAACTTGTTCATAGCAGCCCTTGCGAACTGCAGAAGTCGGATTTTTTCTTTGCCATTATCAATCTCTCTCTCTCTCTTGATATTGCAT
Source organism: Manihot esculenta (assembly GCF_001659605.2). NCBI lineage: Eukaryota > Viridiplantae > Streptophyta > Magnoliopsida > Malpighiales > Euphorbiaceae > Manihot > Manihot esculenta. Next base: position 14,607,178 of record NC_035162.2, on the reverse strand, counting down.
TTCTTTTTCACGTCTTTTTGCAGTCTCGTAGGCTGTCCGACTCTGAGATATGGGTGTCTGAAGGGCTGGTATCTTTGTTACTGCAGAAGGGCAAGGGAAGCTACACTGAAAGTATATTTTGTGCCCAGATGATTAGAACTGATGTTATTGGCAGTGGAAGGAGGAGGGTTCTTCTCTGCTTCAGCTTCTGGGTATAGCAAGGGCCTGACCCTTCTTCTCTTGGGTCAGAAGCACGAAGATAAACCCATGAGAGTTTCACCGTGGAATCAGTACCAGTTGGTGGATAACGAACCAGACCCTAACCTCCAGCTGGCTTCCTTGAAGAACCGGTTTTCCCGCGGGTGCGCTTCCCTTGTTTGCTTCGGTCGCGCTTCCGCAGGTCTTGATTCCCCATCACATCTCAAAGTAGGTCCTGCCCAACAGCAGGATGTCTTGCCAGAGTCTCTTGTTACTGACAAGGGCAAAAACCATCCAAATGAAGTTCAAGGTGATAATATTACAAGAAGAGTTAATCTTAAGAGTAGCTTGAAGAAGCCATCAAATAGCATTCCAGTTCCTGTTGAGGATGCCAATCAACACGATGCATTGGGTGACAAAAGCAGTGATGTCTCTGGTCTTACAGAAAGGAGGAAAGTGCAGTGGACAGATGTTTGCGGGAGTGAGCTTGCTGAAATCAGGGAATTTGAGCCAAGGTATGGAAACCTTGTGGTCCAAATTGAATTGTTATATATAGTGCATTTATATTTAGTTCATATTTCTAGTATATGAAGGAGAGTTGCTTTGGTGTCTCTTTTAGTTGTGCATTATTGTGCATGAGTCACGAGCTCAAGTTATATATGTAAACATAGTAATACGACTATGCTTTCCTAATTTCTGGATGTACATCTGCATAAGAATTTGCGTCCTGTTATTAGTTTCCGCTATGTTCAAATGACTTTTTTCTCAGAAAGTCTTAGTGACTTCATCCTTGTTCAACTGGGAACAAGAAATTGGTACTTTTAGATGCTACTTGAGGACTTAGACATATCTAATGATATTAATACAATCTTAAGTCTCACATGGTTCTAAACAATGGCTGATATGTCATTTACAGGTTTTTTAGCCCCTCATTACTGAACCTGTTATTTAAAGGGAAAAAAAAGTTCTGGTAATGGCTGTAACAGCCTTTACATGACAGTGAAGATTTGGGATGGGATTGGGGTCTTGAAATTGTGGTAAAACTGTCAGATTACATGTAATGTAAACGCAAATTATAATGTCAGAGGTCTTGCATCCTAAATTTGAAACAAAATTGGATCAAGAATACTGAGAATGTCTTCAGCATAGAAGTTGTTCAATGTATTTGTGTATATTCATTAAATTGTTAAGATGCATGCATGGACTATTTTCATGACTTTATGGTGTCTGGGTTGTATATGAAATATTTACTTTCTATAACTATAGTGTTGACTATGCTTGGGTTTATTTGGTTTATGTTTTATTTTATTTATTTTTACTTCTCCCTCCTTCCCCCCTCCAGCCGGCCCTCGCCAGGGTCATATTTCCTGATTTTTTAAATTCACACGCTGATTTGCTAACAGAAGAGACCACAGTTTTTGCTGAGCGGAGGTCATTTTACATTCAGTATTGAGAAATCAGTCAGCTCTTTGATGTCTGTTGCAGTATTTTTGCTAATCCTTCAGAAAATGTTTTAGTATTTTCATTTCTGCTGTTATCATTTGAAGATTCTTTATATATATGGATTGTGAACAGTTATCTTTTCATCCTTTGAATGGATAATTAAAGCTTAGAACAGAAATTCAAAACTTAAGGGTCAAGTAACATAGACTGAATGTATTATAAATTAGTAATAGTAAATATTTTGGGGAGATTGATGTGATTACCAGCAACAACAAAATGGCAAACAAGTTTTTGTTTGTTTTCTTATTGCACAGCTGCCCATTGAAATATGTATAAAGGTGCATAAATTGCTGCAAGTGGCTTTGTCTTGTTTCGTGTTATTATTTTTATGTTCATTTGGTTAGGTGCTTTCAGGAGTATTTTTCAGTTTTAGTTCTATTCTTTTGATTTTCACTCCTTAAGGTGAATTAGGAACACAGTACATGGTTGAGAATGTTTTACTGGTCTGTTAAGTTTCTGTGATCGTACAATTTTTTGTTTTTTTTTTTTAATCTGGTTTCTAATCGGGATTCTTAGTGTATTCTGCAGTGGATTTATCCAGGAAATGATTTCGATTAGCAGTAGTGAAATAAAATTCAAGTACATACTGATGGATTTAGCATGAGATGCTGATGACCAGCATCAGACATCTATAATTACCAATTCCACTTAGAAAGCAAATATGAAATAAAATTTTCTCTGCAAATTGTGAAATATGAACTGTTCACATGTAAACGTTCTTGTCCTACGTGCATCTGGCAATTGTGGCGTAGCATGCATTTCTTATGCAGAAATCTAGCTTTCTTTTATTCAAAATCCCTCGTATTCATTTTCTTTTCAAAATCTTGTTAGAAGAAACTTTTGGTTAGAATTTTATGTCATATTAATAACCTACAATGTTGCTGAAATGGCTGCTTGGTCCCTTGGCAGTGAAACCGCTGGTTCAGAGGACGAATTTGAGAATGGAAATGAAAGAACTTGTTCGTGTGTGATTATGTGATGGTCCATTTTACTAGAACATTATATGGGCTCAATTTTTCCTTGCAAGAGATGATGCAACAAGCAAATTGCTACTAACAGAGGTCATCTACTTTCTACATGCATCAACTGATTTCTTGGTGAAGCTAAAAAAAGCAAGTAAATTGAGTCGAAAGGACATCGCAACCATGCCATGGAGCTCTATGCCTGGCCTGCCATCCCTGTTGGACTGATCATTTGTGTCTATAATTAATTGATGAGTATTTCAATTTTGTTACTCTGACCTTCCCTTTGCTTTGTTAAATTATTTTCTTATTTGTGATTGTATTGCTTTTTTTTTCTTTTTCCCCCCTTTTCTAATCTTAATCAACGTGTTGTATTAATTTTGTCTTATCATTGGTAGTTGATGCAATTCCTAGTTTTTTGTCTTATTTTAACATCAAAAAAAGAAAGAAAAAAAAGTTGTGCTTATTTGGTTGAACATTGATTTTAATTTCTCAACCGATGCCTTAGATAGGATCCTAAGGTCAAAAGGTGGGGGAGTTGCTGTTGTAAATAAATCAAGTTACTCAGTGAGCTATAAAAATTCGGTTTAATTTGATTATTTTTTAAATAAATTAAAATTAAATTTAAATTTTAGGCTCATTTATTTATTCATTTTCTAAATGAAATGATTTTGAGTTTAATATTTTAATTTATTTATTAAACAAGTTAAACTTTGAATTTGTAGATATTTATTAAGATTCAATAGCTTATTTTTAAAAAAGATTTATGAGCTGGCTTGTAATCTATTAATTAAAATTTTTTAATTTTTAAATTTGTTATTTTTAATATAAAATTTATTCAAATCGTAAATTAATTAAATTATTCAAAATTCGGTAAAAACTTGACTCATTTCAACAGGTGTGGAGTCAAATTTCTTCATCCTAAAAAATAATGTTTGGATGATTTATTGTCAAGTAGATTTACAATTATTATTTTGGTAGAATCTTTTGCTAATATTAATCTCTAACAAATAGGCTTGAGCGTGAGGCAATCCAACCAGGGACTGATTTGTAATCGAGGCTATCCAGGCTTTGGGTTGTTGATTGGCTCGTGGGTGCTGAATCAGCTAGAAATCAGGATCTTTAAGGGATTGGCTTGGTCTCTCCGAATCTTGATCTAGACCAAAACTTGCGGTTCGGTCTGGTTCAATAATATATTATTGTTCTAAGGAATGGAACTCAAATTAGTTATCCAATTTAAAAATTAAACGACTAATTTTTTATTCTATTAAAAAAATAATAAATACTGACAAATACCCCGAAAGCAAATTAACCATTTAATTTTAGAATAATATATTTGATATTGTCCTTCACTTTCTGCTAATATAGATCTGCAAAATAGGAAAACTATCAGTCTCGTTTTATATTTACTGCTGTTTGAGTTCTTCTTAGATTAGAATTTATTATGGAATCTATCTTAATCCTAAATTGTTTAGTAGAAATAGAATAGAGGTCAAGTATTATTTGTGAGCGGTATTCATTTTAAATTAAAAATATCGAATCGAATTAATTTAAAATTTTAATTTAATTTTTTATATTTTTATTTTGATTTAATTTTTATTTTCAGAAATTAAGGTTATTTTGATTTAGTTCGATTTTAATTAAAAAAAAATTGATAAAATCGAACTAAATTGATTAGTCGGCTACGATATATTTTTTTATAATATAAGAGATTAGGTCATAATTAAAGTTAAAATATTTTAATTGAATTTTAAAATTTTAAAAATAAGGTGTAAAAAATAAAAAAATTCACTAAAAATTCAACCAATTAAATGAAATCAAACCGAATTAGATTAGTTCAATTTAAATTAATTTCTGTCAAAATCAAACTGATTGAATGCTGATCTCTATTTACAATATATGATTTGTACAAAATTCATATCTTTTATATATAAATAGTTATATTGATGTAAGATTCTTTAGTTATTTTTTTCATATTGAAAACTCCTGGTATTCAAACCCTTGAAGGGTTTAGATTAAGGTAAGGTATTTTATAGATTTTAAAGAACTTGGAGTTTATAATCTTAATTTCTCAATCTAACCTAGTATATCATTATTCTTAATATGATAATAATTTTAAAAGGTACGAGTTAACACTTACATGTTTAGCCTGGTGGTAAGTGCATTTAAGTAAATCTAAGAGATCTCAAGTTTTACTCTTTCAATTCTCATTTTTCATTTCAAAAAAAATAAAAATCACGAGTTAAATATTAAAAAGTTTTTTTTGCCAATATTTATATTTTATTTTAATTGACGTTAAAGAGTTCTTTAATCAATATTTATGTCGTTTCTTTAGTTGATCTATCACGCTCCTCCACTCTTTCTATTACTAAAGATGTGGTTGGGCCTTGAGATTTAGTGTGTGTTTTTTTTTTAATCTTTTCTGGGTTAAGCTTCTAAAATGGCGACCATTTCAAACCTCCAATTCTTCTTACCTATTCTCAATCTAGCTTGACCAGTGATGTAAGGGCAGGACAATCTCTCTAGAGAAGTGAATGGTAGATGGAGCTCCAATTTAGAGATTCTGGGCTAGGTTTGGTTTAATTGGAAAAAAGCAATTTGACGAATTGTATTGTTTAATTTTTAAATTTTTTTAAATTTTTTAATTTTTTTTTTTTACAAATTCAGGTTTGGTTTAATTGGAAAAAAGCAATTTGACGAATTGTATTGTTTAAACTTCACGCGCAGTGAGAAGCCGTGAGGCGCCAAAATCATCTCTCCTCCGTAGACAATCTAACTTGGACCATCATCGCCATTAGAGACTTGGCCACACCTTATCCACACACCCACCTTCTGATTCTGATAACACCAACATACCCAAAACCCCCCTGAAAGCCGAAGCCGAGAAAAATCCAACAGGGATTTTAGAAAGACTGGAAATTGGAAAGACAAAGGAAAGAACTGGGAAGATGTCAGTGGCATCCTCAATACCTTGCATCAGAATCCCAAACTCATCATCGTCTTGCTCATCTCCTCCGTGTTCATCTTCATCAACAACCTCCACCTCCTCTTGTTTTAGATTTTCGACAGCAACAAAGCCTTATTCTTTCACCATCAGGAGCTCTCAAGCTGAAGGACCTATAAGGAGACCTGTTGCTCCTCCTCTTAGAGAACCCTCTCCACCAGCTCCTTCACCTCCTTTGAAGCCTGTCCCTCCTTCTCCACCATCTTCTCCGGTTGCTCCACCACCTAAGCCGGTTGCTCAGGTGGCTGTGGGGGACAAGAATGTTATCACTTTAGAGTTTCAGAGGCAAAAGGCTAAGGAGCTTCAGGATTATTTTAAGCAAAAGAAGCTTGAGGAGACTGATCAAGGCCCTTTCTTTGGGTTCCTTGGCAAGAATGAGATTGCCAATGGAAGGTAATACTTCATGGACACGCTGAAATTATTGGAGAGTTTCCAATGTCAAGTTTGGTTATCTGGGTTTATGTGGATTACTTGGTTTGATTTTGCTAAGTTAAGCTTTATTGTAGATTTTTTTTTGCTCTTGTTTAATTGTTGAAATTGAATGGCTTCTTATATATAGTGTGATTCACAAAATAGAAGGAGAGAAAAGCCAATTAACATGAGCTCTGCCTTAACATGGAAACCCACCTATGTTCAACCAAAATTCTTAGCCCTAATGAGAATCCTGAGAAGTTTTACTTATTCATGAACTCAAAAAGATTTTCTCTACCAATTTTAGACATTGCTTTCAATGACCCTTCTCCAGTCTTCACTCAATATCAATGTAATTAGTGGCAGGTGGCTCTCAACCCTTACCTCACTTCTCTCCCTCTCTTCTTTGGGGAGGCCTTGGATTTTGGACAGTTTTACACCTTATGCACGGCAACTGTTTGCTCTTTTGTCTTGCTACAATGTCATTCTATTGATGTTCTTTTTTCTAGACTTTATTCCTGTTAGGGAGCTGTTAGGGCCTTTCCTATTAGCAAATCCTAGAAGTATAGCAATAGTGGTCGAAACCCACTAGTATTTTAGAGCTTTGGGCTAAAAAAAATGCATTACTTTCTGAAAGGATAGCTGAATAGGGTTTCCTGATTTGGTCTTCCATAAGGAATATAGTTTTAAGGATTCTAACTTTTTAAGTTGGAGCTCATTTAAGGGTCAAAACTCAAAAGAGAATGAATTTGATTGGTCATTTACTTGCAATTATCTGTGCTTGGACCAGGAAATATTTCAGTAATAGATAAAGCTTTATGCTTGAATGAACAGCTATGGATTCCATAGTAGAAATTGAAACTAACCTCAACATGTTCTTTCTAATAGCTGAACAATTCATGACTTCCCTGTCCTGGCATAAATTATTATTATTATTATTCAAGTTGCATTGTCTTTCTGCATTGTTTCATCACAAATGGATCTCCTACATAGCTTAAAGTTAAATCCATTATTGGGATTGTTGATTCAAAATATTAGATTCACTTTCATTATGCCTTAGAAAAGCGAAGATGGATCCAGGAACATCAAATAAAATGCCTGAGGCTTGTGCAGACCAGTAGTGAATGCTCAGTTACTGGCAAAAATGAACTCTATCTCTTGGTAGAAAAGGAAATGCACTCCAGCTTATATATTTGTTCCTTTGAAATATAATAATTGAATGTTTCTGTGTTGGACTGGATGGATAGGAATCTGACATGAATTATGCAATATGATATATATATATATAACGATTGCTATGAAATATATAAAGTGAATAACAAAATACAAAATATATGAAAGTTGTACTCATTATGAAATACTGAAAATATACGAAACATATGAAAATTATGTAACTCAATGAAAAAATTTCATCTCAGCGAGTAATTACACTGAAAATTCTTTTAGATTATGTTGAGCTATAATTTGATGATCATAATAAGGCATACTGATTTGATTTTTACTGTTTATGGTTGAACAGATGGGCAATGTTTGGTTTTGCTGTTGGGATGCTAACAGAGTACGCTACAGGCTCAGACTTTGTTGATCAAGTAAAGATTCTTCTCTCCAATTTCGGGATAGTTGATCTAGAATGATTGGAATCATCATCCTCGGTGGCTGTATACTTTTTGACTTCTGTAATTGCCTTCTTGATCTTCAAACCCATAAATACATTTTCAATTTCTGTAATTGCTGTATCATAACCTGTATTCTACAACAACATGCTTTCTTGATGGATTATCATAAACTGAACCATTGATGTTCCCTTGCTTCGCAAGAATACAAGTTTTTCATTTTGATTAGCTGATATCGTAGCATTAGTCGATTCAACTAGTGTTCTATGAAGATAAAAAGGAAGACATTAGTTTAGAATGGTGTAATCTGTCGCTAAAAAAGGCGAACAGAGAACCTCTCAGATTATACATCTAGTTATGAGTAGCAAACTACAGGCCTACAACTAATAAATCATCATCTCATTCACTTGCACATAGAATATCCAAGATTGACCAGAAACAAGCCATACACTATATACATTCCTTTCTGCAAATATAACATCCTCACCTCAAGCCCTTCCATGGAGCTTCAACATCAGCTATCTGATCGACACATTCGACGGCCATTTCCCACGGATATAGAATCTTCAACTTGTGATGGATCATCTTGCTGATGGTGCGATAATAGATGAAAGGTTTTTCAGTGTTATTGATACAGTGAACTTAAATGCATAAGAATACAACTAAATCATGGGTGTTGATCTTAAAACAAGATACATTACACAGCCATCATGGCAAAACTACTGAAAGAAATCGAAATCTAACATAAAATTAACATGAACCTGCCTAACTAAAGGTTCATTACTTATTTTAGAAACAGAGTGAAAACAGGGAGAAAAGATGCAATAGAGTCATTTTTGTGTCAGGAATTATATGGAACACAACAATATCTGTCAGCATAGACAAGAGCATACCCATTTGAAGGCATGGCAAGATTCTGGCAGCCCGATAGATCACTAATCCACTTCATCCACTCAATGCATTTTCAGTCCCCCACGTGGCGACATCCCAATTGGTCTGCTCTGCCTCTTCCAAAATTTTACAAAGAAAAAAAAATTATAAAATCAGTTTCTCGCCGGAACAAAGCATAATCAAAAGATTAAAGAATTGATTGCTGATGATCAAATGATTTTGTGACTTCATACATTCAATTTCTTGAATTATCTTTTCTAGCGGAGATAACAAGGAGGAAGATTTCAAAGATCTCATGGAATATACAGCTGAAAAGACCCTGCTTTTTCTTCTAACACAGTAATCCTCCAAAAAGAAAAGGCCGGCTGCGGCCGGCACTTTCTTTTGTCGCTTCCTTTTACAATCATTTTCTTTACTCTCTATCTCTCTCTCTATCGCTGAAACTTCACCATGTGTCTTACTGTCTTTTCTCTATGATATTGTCTCTGTGACTCTGTCCATTGTTTGCCATGTTATTGATTAAAGACACGCAAGTGATCGGTAACATTCCAAAACTGGACTAGACCCAGATAAGCGATGGGCTGTGCACAGGGCAAGCTTTCAACAAATTCACCGTCGACAGGTTTAGAGAAGCTGAAAATGGAAAATGGGTACATGGGAAAAAACGAGTATGCTGGTCATCGGAGGTCCACTGGGCAGAGACTATCTGGTAGGCTGAATAATACAGACCCACCGCCCAAGAACTACACTGGTGGCTTTGGTAGTAGTAGCAGCGGAGGAGGCAGCGGAGGAGACAAGAAATTGAGCGACAGAAGCAGAGATAAAGAAGACATTGATGGTAAGAGTAGAAAGGATTCCCAGAGAGCTTTGCTTATTGATGGGGAGGAGCTGGTTGATGGGTGGCCTAAGTGGCTCACTGATAATGTTCCCAAAAAAGTTCTGGCTGGTTTAGTTCCAAAAAGTGCTGAAAATTATGATAAGGTTGATAAGGTGAGTTTCTTCTCAACATTGATTTCTATTAAGGTTTGATTGGTAGATCAGATTTGTAAGCTGCTATAGAATATAAATAAATCTCTCTTTTGCTTGTCTATATAGGTAGGTCAGGGAACTTACAGCAATGTGTATAAAGCTCGAGACAGGGACACAGGAAAAATTGTAGCTTTGAAGAAGGTTCGTTTCGAAACATCAGAGCCTGAGAGTGTGAAATTTATGGCTAGAGAGATAATGATTCTACAGAAGTTAGATCATCCCAATGTGGTAAAGCTTGAAGGACTTGCCACATCCAGAATGCAGTACAGTCTTTATCTAGTTTTCGATTTCATGCAGTCAGATTTAGCTTCGATTATCACCAATCCTGAAGGGAGGCTCACTGAACCACAGGTAGAAAATTGACCCTTGTCATTAAGTGGTTGTCTCTTCTTGGCTTGGAAGCTAATCTTCTCTACCAGTGCAGGTCAAGTGTTATATGCATCAGCTGCTTTCAGGTCTTCAGCACTGCCACGAAAGAGGAATTCTGCACAGAGACATTAAAGGATCTAATTTACTTGTTGATAAAAGTGGGATGCTAAAGATTGCTGATTTTGGGCTTGCAAATTTTTATTCTCCTCAACACAAACGTCCTCTCACAAGCAGAGTTGTGACACTTTGGTATAGAGCTCCTGAGCTGCTGCTGGGTTCCACTGATTATGGAGTCGGTATTGATCTTTGGAGTGCTGGTTGCCTCTTGGCAGAAATGTTTGCTGGCAGGCCTATCTTGCCTGGAAGAACTGAGGTAACAATTCTTGTTTGGTTGGAAAATGGAAATTAATCAGTAATATAATACTGCTGAATCTAATGTCAGACAAACACATTTAGGTTGAGCAGCTACATAGGATTTTTAAGCTATGTGGCACTCCTTCTGAAGATTATTGGAGAAAGCTAAAGCTGTCTACAACTTTCCGGCCTCCAAAGTCTTACAAACCCAGTCTTTTTGAAGCTTTCGGGGAGTTCCCTGAATCATCTTTGGGTCTATTAAGCACTCTTCTTGCTCTAGATCCTGCATACCGTGGCTCTGCGTCTTCGGCTCTCCAGAATGAAGTAAGTAGTTGAGTAGAAGACTCATTCCATTCTGCTTCAGGATTCCCTTCTCTGAATACACAGGCTGAACACATTCATATGTCTTCTATACAGTTCTTTTACACAAGCCCTTTGGCCTGCGAACTATCAGGCCTGCCTGTAATTTGGCGAGAGGAAGATGATCTTGCTGAAGCTAGTGAACTGAGAAAGTAAGTTTTCAGGACGATTAGCAACCTAAAAGAAGTGAAGTACAATATCAAATTCATCTCCTTTCACCATTGATCTTGTAGCTCAATAGTCAGAGTAGCTGTAGTAGATTGTATTGAAGATTAAATGCAGTTTTTTCATTTTTTGAACAACTAAATATTCCTGATCATCCCTTGTAGGCATAAGAATTCTAAGATGAAACGAAGGTCTCGAACATATCGTGAGCAGAGAAGAAAAGATCTACTAGCTGAAAGACCAAATGAAGATTCTAATGAGACTAAACAGGTAGACTAATTCTTCATCTTTGCGAGCCTGTTTGGCATTGAGTTTGAAGTTTTTTTATAGCAACGGCTCTAACAACAATGCTAAAAAAGGCTCTAAATTAAAGAGTTCAACTTGTAATGAAGCTGTGAGGTCGCTGAATATACATTATTTCAGGAGCCAAAGAGGGTGCAAATCCAGGAGCCTGGCAGCAGTACTAGCAGCAGCTCATCTGGAACAAAGCCGCCTCGCCATCGCCAAGCAGAAAGCCCACCATTGTTGGCCTTACCAGTTCCATCTTCTAAGCAAACAATAATGTCGCCGAGAACCAGAGGGCTGCCTCCATTACCTGCCTACACAGCCATCAGCAAGAAGTACAATAATGATGGCATGTACAGATTAAATCAGGTGAATAGGTCTGCTTCTACAAGAGAATTCAGAAAATTAAATCAAAGGGAACATTTCCAAGTCTATGCAGTAGAGAACTAGGCCAGCTGCAAAGAAAATCTTGGTTTCAACTTTCAAGTTATATCACACTTGCTGTACTTTCAGACTTTTTTATCTTTTCTTTTCTTTTTCTCACTTTGCAAATGGAATGGAAATGGTTGTCTTCCTTCCAAGTTCATTATTTTTGGATAATCAGAAAATAATTAAATTCATTTTAATTTATAAAATAATTTATTTTACTTAAAATAAATTTTAAGATAACATAAATCAATTGAGATTTTTTATTTTAAATAAATTAATAATAAATTCAAATTGATTTATTTTTTCTATCATCCTTATATTTTTAAACTAAATATAAATATTTATTTTTATAAATAATAATATTTTTATCGAATTGAAAAGATTTTTTTAAAAACTATTAATTATTAATATTTTTAATGATATTTAAAATCTAAACTTTACATATCTTTTACTATTAAAAAATTAATACAAAGTAAAATGGACTCTCTTTTTCAAAATTAACAAAATTATTTAATAAAATTTCTTAATATCTATCATAAATCCATTAAATATTAATATTCAATATTAAATTAAATTAATTTTTTTAAAAAGTAGTTATTAATTAAAAAAAGCAAAAATAAATTTAAAATCAAAATAAATATAAAAACAAATAATTATGAGAAATTTTTTTTTGAAAAAACTAATTAAATAATTTTAATATAAATAATCTTAAGTGAAATTATTTTTTCCCCTAAAAAAAATCTATAAGGTTTTGAGTTCAAATCGTGCTAAAAAAGGAAAATTAAAATCAATATATACTTTATTTATAAAATTAAAATTTAATAATTTAAATATATATTTTATTTATAAAATTTAATAATTTTATAATTTAAATAAATACTTTATTTATAAAAGTAAAATATTCGATACACTTATTCGGTAAGATTTTTCAAAAGCTAAACCCTAAAACTTTTTTAAATAAGATGAAGAATGGACTTTATCTCTAAAACAACGAGGGTGGTGATTTACGGAACCATGATCCAGTGTGGCAGCAGACCATGTGATGGTGCTGGGAAGATTCATTTGGGGAGGAATCATGAGGGCCAGCGGCGATGGTATGGTGGGTTGGGGCCTGGGAATACAAAGATGTTAATTTCATCAGGGACAAGATAGAAAGGGTTTCACGTGGTAAGAAGGGCCCAGTGGCTTGGGGATGGCGGCCCAGATGAGGTGAAGCTGTTACCGCGTTAAACAGGGTAAGTTTTGATAATAATAACAATAATAATAATTTACTTTTTAATTCCTATATTATAAAGATAATGATTAGTTGATTTTTTAAAAATAAATTAAAATATCTTTAAATTTTTAAAAAATCTATTAATTAGTATTTTTACTAATTTTTAATTTAATTATAATTAAAAAAATTTAAAATATTCCCAAAAATTAATTAGTAGATTTTTTATAAAATTAAAAAATTAATCAATAAAATTTTTAAATCATAAAAATTAAATAATAATATATTCAACAGTTAAATTAATAATATAATTAATTATTAGACTTTTTAAAATATTAAAAATATTTTAATATATTTTTTAAAATTAAAAAAATAACTAATAAATTTTACCGAAACTAAATAATAATAATAATAATAAAATTTACTATTTAGTTAATTTTAAAAAATAAATTAAAATATTTTTAAAATTTTAAAAAAATTATTAATTAGTCCTTTTATTAATTTTAAACTTAATTATTGCTCAAAAAATTTAAAATATTTTCCATATAAAAAATTTTACAAAATTAAAAAGTTAACTAATAAATTTTTTTAAATTACAAAAACTAAATAATAACACATTTAACAATTAAATTAATAATTTGATTAATTGCTAGACTTTTTAAAATATTAAAAATATTTTAATATATTTTTCAAAATTAAAAAATTAAAGAACTAAATAATAATTTTTTAATAATAATAAATGTAATGTTTTTAGCAAGGAAATAATAGAGAATAGTGCTAAATGAATCTAAGTCTTTTTTTTTAACAATCGAATCCAATAGAGAATTTTAACTTTGAAAATCCTTATTTAATTTAGATAAAAAGTTAAAAATAAATTAAATTAAAAAATTTCTCAATAAATATAAAGACTAAACTGATTATTAACCCTTTCAATAGACTGTCCAAGGATTTTCGATACATGAGTAATTTCCAGAAATTGTAGCAAGTTGAGGATAACGACATCCTTATTCTTAAAATATAAATAAAAAATTAGACCTAACAACAATTTTATTTTTTTACATATCATTTCATATTCAAAATTTATTAATTTAATTAATTTATATTAATAGAATTATTAAAGAGCAAACGCTCCTTCCTAGATAAATTTTAAAATGTTCCATATCCAAAATTCAAATCGAATACTTCTAATCACCGAATAAAAATTTACACTATTCCATCTCACCATTTGATAAAATAAGATCGATGGCTCTTGGTCTCCAATATTATTAATTAGTCATTCAATACTTTATTGTTACAGAGACAGCAGGTTTACTAACAAGAAGACAACATGTTTGGTACAAAAACAAGTCACGGCACCAAAAAAAAAAACAGCTACCCGTTACAGTAATGCACTTCTTTATCTCATTTCAGCAGATGATCCCATGTTCTCCTCTTCTGCGACGGACGCCAAATACTCTTTGTTAGAATTCCTAGCAGAGCAATTGGCACGAATTTCTCCTTGTTTCCCTGTCAACACGTTCAGTTGCCCCATCTTGATCATGGAAAGCACAAATTTCTCAAAGAACAATGATTCATTAACAGCAAAGCTAGTGACAATGCCCCTTGTTCTCCTATCCTCGTACAAATCTTGGTCCGAGGTAAAAAGACCTTGACGGTTCATGAGATCAACGAAGTATTTATTGTCAAATTTGTTAGGAGACCTAAGATCCAAGAAAGTTGTGTTGGTGGTGTCTACTTTTGGACAAGTTCGCTTGAGATTGTTGGCAAATGTTTTGTCCAAGGTAGGATCTTGGGTTGGATAAAGACGGTCAGTGAAAGATGTGCAGTGGCCAATGCCGATGGTGTGGGCGCCTGAGAGGGCCACCGCATCGGTGGCGTCAAGATTTTTCCGGGCAAGCTTGGTGAGGATGGTAGTAGTGTTAGCATCAGGTCCTACCAGGTCGATAAAAGTTTGGTTTACTTGAGCAAATACGACACCGTCTCGCCTTCCTAAGGGGACATCGTAGTCAGGACCGCCGGTCTGCAACCCACAAAAGAAACGAAACGATCAGACGATGGAAAACAACTTTAGACTTTAAGACTGATAGATTAACAAAAGCTGGACAATTTACCAAGACAACGGAGTCACGGGCGGCGATGGCGACGATGTCAGAGCAAGAAACGACACGGCCACACTGCTTGTGGACAGCATCGCGGAGGTCGTTGATGATTTTAAATGCCTCTTTTCTCAAAGTCAAGTTCGGAAGTTCAGATTTCTCGCTTGGTCCGCCTGCTGATCCATCAAGCAGCACCGAGCCATCGCATCCCTGAGACGTTAACAACGATCAGAGTTTTTTTTTTTTTAAAGCAACACAGAGAAATTATGTATTTAGATCTAAAATATTAAATTATTAAAATATAATCATATTATTATTTTGATTTTTATTATGAGACAGTCATGTCATGCTTAGCACATCACGATCGAAGATGTCTTTTTTTTTAAAAAATCTAAAAGATTAACAAAAGCATTAAACAAAAGGCAAGCTTAAGCAGAGAGAGCCTCTGTTAAAAAAACATGCCAGGCCAGAAAAGGAAAGCAAAACTGGGTAAAGAATCAGCAAAATTAACAAAAGAGGAAGCATCATGCTTCACAGCTCATATTAAACAAAGCAATTATTGGACAGCCATGCATGTACGTACTAGAAACTGGCAAAGGGAAGAATCAACTGCTAAAAATCAAGAACTAGTTCGATCTACTTACTGAAGGATGGATCAAGAAGATTTAGGCTATTGAGAAGAAGAATGAAAGGATAGTTACCTGAACGAAGCAGTCGTGGAACTGTATACGAAGAACGCCAGCAGCTTGACCAATATCCTTCTTGAAAACTTTCTTGAGTTCATTTTTTATGATGGATTCAACTTTAGGGCAACTAGTTTTGTAGAAATTCCATGAGAGACCATTCACTATAGGAGGTCTCTTTTGTGCTTCAATGGCAGCAAAGCAAGAAGCAACCAAAATACAAGAGATCAAAAGGAGAGAAAAGATTCTAGCCATGGCTGGTGTGTGTTGTGTCGTGTGTCTAGCACAGAGATGGTGTTCATTTATAGCCAATACTTGGGCTATCTATTTTATTTCTTAATTATTCTTATGGGAAAATTTGACCTTTGGATAGTTGAGAAATTGGAAATGTATTAAAACCCCACTTGTAAAAAAATCAATTATCAGAATGAAATCTTATCTAGTGGATGACAAGGCATAATTAGGGGTAAAAGAACAAAATTGACAAGGAGAAGAAGACAGGAAGCGTACTGTTCATTAACCTCGTCAAACTTGACACCCATTGTCCCTTTTCATTTTCTCTCATTATTAGTTCCCAATTTCATGCCCACTAGACACTAGTGTTATTCAGTGGTTATACTGTAAATGATTTTAATTTGATTTAATTTAAAATTATTTAATTTCAATTTATTAATTTTAATCTAAATTTGATTTCAAGTTTAAATGATGGACTCTGCCAACTTTATTTACTTTTATCAATGAAAGGAGATTTCTATAAGTTTTACATATTTTATTAAAATTAATACTTTAAATTTCTATTTTTTTATTTATTCAATTAACAAAATTTTGTATTTTCTGAAATTAAAGCCTTTGTTTTTCCTGTTGAAGACAATGTTTGTCACGTTGTTTTAATCTCGAACATTAATTATATTATTTAATATATATTAATTTAATTATATATATATATATATTATTATTATTTAAAAATATTTACAATTTAATGAATAGATAATAAGTCATTCAAAAATCTATTAAAACATCTTTATTTTTTTTCTCCATCTACAAAATAGTCCTTTTATTTATTTCTGTCGTTAAAAATATAGC
Organism: Manihot esculenta; assembly: GCF_001659605.2. Taxonomy (NCBI): domain Eukaryota; kingdom Viridiplantae; phylum Streptophyta; class Magnoliopsida; order Malpighiales; family Euphorbiaceae; genus Manihot; species Manihot esculenta. The sequence goes on along the minus strand of NC_035162.2, from coordinate 14,590,551 downwards.
AAAAGATCAAATTACTCCCTTCTTATTCTCCTCATCGATTCTTTCTCCTCCTCTTCTTTTTCTTTGCTTCTTCTTATTCTTTAATTCTTTTTCAATTTTTCTTTTTATTCTTTTTTTTCGGAGGAGGCAATTCTTTTTCTTCTTCTTTATCATCGTCTTCTTCTTCTCCTTCTTCTTTTTTTTCTTCTTTTTCTTCTACTTCTCCTTCATTATCATCATTTTCTTCTTCTTTTTCTTCATCTTCTTCTTTTTCTCTTGTTTTTTGATGAGGAGGAGGACTATTTTGTTGATAAAAAGAAACGATAATGACGTTTTAATGGATATGAGAAAGAATAAGAACGTTTTAATAGATTTCTGAAAATATAGGGACTAATTTGTTAATAATAGCAATATTCAATTATTAAATAAGAAGTTTTATTTGATGGTAAATTTGAATTTTAAAAATTTTTTCTCTCATTGTTTATCTATTTTTAACAAAAAAATAGACGGAAAGATTATTTTGTAAAAAAAAAAATAAAGACATTTTAATAAATTTTTAAAAATATAAAGATTAATTTATTAATAATGATAATATTTAGAGATTTAATAATAAATCTTTTTATCATTTAATATAATAATTTTAATTATTTATATTATTTAATTTTTATCAAAGTTAAAATAAATTGATTGATATTTTATTTATAATCACTAAAAAATATAATTTTATAAAATAAAAATTTATGAGTGAAATTATAAGTTAAATAATTATTTTGATAAAACACACAACGTGAAAATAATAATTTATCCTTGATGAAAATATCATAATCCATACAGTCAAGTCACGTGTAGTAGGTACAATTTGTTACCTGCCACCGGCGGCACACACCCACAGCCACAACCACAATAAATAATAATAATAATAATAATAATTTTTATTATTATTATTATCGGAGAAATTTATTAATTTATTTATTAATTATAAAAAATTTATAATTTTAAAAATTAATACTCACACTGGAAAGAATTTTTTTAAAAAATAAATTAAAACCTTTATTTTATTTTGAAATGAATTTGTGAATATATAAAGAAAATTCCTTCATTTTTCAGCACGCTATGGATTAAAAATATTTTTTAAAAAATTTTAAATATCATTACAAAGTTTTCCTTTCGTATGAAAATTTAAAATATAATATATAAAAATAAAACTTAGTATAAAAGATTAGATTTTTATTTTATTTTATCCGGTTGAAACAGACTGTAAAGAGATGTAAAACACCCAACTTTTTATTGTCTTGTGCTATCCAAATTCAAAAAGCAGCTAGCCCTCGTGGTCTATAGAGAAAAACAAACAAACCTATAATTTTATAATGTGAGTTGAAATTTAAAAAAAAAAAAAAAAAAAACTCTAATTCTATGTTTATATATTTTAGAGGAAATAATTATTTAATTTTTTAATGAAATTTATCAGTTAATTTATTAATTTAAAAATTTTATTAAAATATCCTTTAAATTTAGACATTAAATATTTTATTATTTATTCTCTATAATATAAATAAAATTTATTAGTTGATCTATTAATTTTTATAAAAATTAAATTAATTAATTTTTATTTTAGATTTTTTTTAATATTTAATGATTAAAATTAATAAAGTGATTAATTAATATATTTTTTAATATTTTAAAAATATTTTAATGTATTTTTTAAAATTGAATGATTAATTAATGAATTTTATTAAATTTGAGAATCTAAATAGTAATTTTTTTAAAAATTATGAAAATTTTAATAAATTAAGGATTTATTTTATTTTATTTTATAGAAAATATTTTCTAAAATAAATAATTTATTTTATTGAATAATATTTTTTATTTTTTATAAATAAAATAAAGTTTTATGTCTGTGTCTTCAACACATGGGTATTATGGATGACCCATTTTATTTTATATATGGTGGAATTTTGTTGCTTTTCTTATGTCTTTTTTTTTTCTTGTGTATAACTAATACCCATATGTCTTTTTCTTTTGTGCAACTGCTTCTATATTTAATTTATAATTAGTTGTTAGTATGATAATTTATTCAAAAAAATAAATAATACATATGTATTAATTTAATAAAGAAAGTTGAATTAAAAATTATAATTATTTAATCCGAATGGTGTAGATCAAAGATGAATAAGCTAATCGTTCAAAATAAAAAATAATATATAATATTTTTTATATGTTAACTGACTAGAAAATAGAGTTTACAGTATGAGTCTAAATTTAGTATGTGAAAATCACGTTTCTTCAGTACCATATGTTATTGTTACTTAAATCCGTACATATGAACGTGACAGTATTTTTCGCTTTGCTAGGCGACCATTTAATTATCTCTAGTGTGGATACAGACAGAATTGTGAAATAACTGAGTTTACTATTCTACCTTTTATCATATCACCGAATTAGGCCATTTCTTTATGTATCTATATGTGGGTTAGTCTGGCTTGTCTTAATTGAGTCGATCTACTTTAAAGATTTCGATAGATTTTGGTTCTGTATTTTTCTCTAAAATTCAATTTTATTTCAAGTGTAAGAAATTCGACGGTCCGCAAGACATTAACTACCAGTTAGAAATATATAATAAATAGAAAATTTTAATTTAATAATTATTAAATTTATTATATAAGGTTTATTTTATTAGTAGTTGGTGGTAGTATTGATTAAATAAGATGAGGAGATTATCTATTTTAAGAGTTTCTGTGTGTCTGCCATATCTACTGCAACATGTTAAAGAGGTTGTGGTCATCAATACTACACCTGTATGTAATGAATTCATGAACATTGAAGACAACCTTCTTGCCTAACCTCATTAAATAAATTTATTATCTGTCTCTCGTGAATACGATTTCCGTATATTCAAATTAATAAAATTAATTTTAAAAAAATTATAATAATTTATCTAAAATATTATTTTTTTCACATATTAAAATTATTCATGATTTCACATTCAAATCTTAATCATTTTGATGTTTACTAAATCATGGGACAATCCCACAAGAATTGTGTTTTTTCATGATGAAGTCCTTTCTCTTACATTATGAAATGTCTACCATATTCTTCATTAGCCATCAGCCATCAATTATGACCAAACTTTTACTTCTTGCCTTTTTTCTCTCTGAAAAAAATATTTAGATAAAAGCCAAATTTTTAATATTCAGTTAATTTTAAAAATTTTATTTAATAATTTTTAATATTTAATAAATAAGAACAAGGCATTTCTACACTAAGATGCTCTATTAATTTTTTTCTAAAAAGAAAAAAAGAAATGGAATAAAGCAAGTATGTCCTCTTTATTCCAAAAGGTTATGGAGGATTCTATAGCTTATAGGAAGGAATTGTAGGGATGAGAATCGTCAATGACTCAATTTACCACGTTTCTTCTGTGGCAGAATGGAAAAATCAAATATATAAAATTTAATGTTTATTTTTCAATTTTCTTATATTATTACTAAACTAAAACCTTATTATAATAATATTAATTTTTTTAAAAATTCAATAAAGTTGGTCCAGTCAATTTATCAATGTGTTGGACTTGAAATCTTCATGATTATTTATACCAAATACATAATTGCAATATGAGTGATTGCATCGTTACCATTAAAATTATTCTAAAATTAATTTAGATTTAAAATATTTTATAGTCGATGAAAATTTTATTTATGTAATTTTTTAATTATTATAAATTTAATATTAAATTTAACCGTTATAATTTTATTATATTATCTCAATATTTTTACAATAATTATTTATTCTATTATAAATAACTTTTTTTTATAAAAGAAAATAATTTATTTTAATTTTATTTATAAAAAAATAAATATAACTTAAAATAACAATACGTATTTTAATTTTTTATTTGAATATCTATAATATATATAAATGTGAGAAGAAAATTTTGTGATTTCTAAATATACCTTTATGTATATTTAATAATTGCAAAATTATTCTGTTTTATTTTGTTTAAAATTTTTTAATTTAATTATTTAATTATATTCGCACTTTATTTAAATTGAAATTGTAGAGAACTATTTTAACAATTCAAATTCTATATAATTATATTTTACTATTTATTTAAAATAAAATTTTATAAAAATAACTAAACAAAAAATATATTTAAAAATAATTAAAATTAGCACTTATAGATTTTAAACCGGTAATAAATATATTTGAATAAATCTGTGAGATTTCATATTTTACTCTCCAATTAAAAAAAAAAACTAAAATTACTTTCGTGACTTTAATTTTTTCAAGCATCTCATCATTTTTTTAAAAAAAAAATGATAAATAATTTGCTTATTTTCATAGAAAATGAAAGTTTCATATTTTCAGATAATGGATTAATATGTAATAGATTCATTTGTATAAAGAAATTTTTAAAAAATAAGAAATTTGTATTTATATTTTTTATGTTCTAAAAAAATTACGTAACATTTAATTGAAACTTAAAATATTTTCAGTTTTTCTCTTAAGGCTTAAAATTTTAATTAATTTTTTAAATTTTTATTATTTTTATAAAAACATATGAAATATATATGCGACTGATAATAATTTAGATGAAAGTAAAATAATATATGATTTTGTTTACTATTGAAGTAATTAATAATTTAATTATGTACTTATAGTTTTATTTTTATGAATGGACACAAATATTCTTAATTTTTAATTTTTTAAAAAATTATATTTAATTATTTAAAGTATAATTGAAATTCATATAATTTTAAAATTTTTAGATTTCGTTTGTTTGATCAAAAATATTTTTTAAAAAATATTATTTGAAATATTAAAAAAATTTAGTTAATAAAAAATATTTTTTTAATTATAAAAGTTAAACTATTTTAAAAAAAATAACTTTTCCTTTTAAAAAAATAATTTTTTACCCTTAAAATTTTTATTTATAATATTTATATATAAATTTATTAATAAATTTTATTTTATAAATTAAATTTAAATAATAAAAAAATTATCTCGTTAGAATATATTTTTCATAAAAAATATTTTTTAAATATAAATTATTTTTCACAAAAATTTCTATTTTGATTATGTTTTAATGTAATCTAAAATTAAATTTTATGAAAAACAACTAAAATTATTTTCGTGATTTTAATATTTTATGAAAATAAAATAAAAAATAAGTAATTTATTTATTTTAAAAATTTTCAAAAAATTTCTTTTAAATAATTTGCATTTTTTTTCTTAATTTGCATTTTCCATTATTTTTTTCTACATAATTATTTATTTATTTGAGAAGATGGAGGAAAACAAGCTGAAATTTTATTTCTGATGATGCTATGTGATCTTACTGTTTGATGATGTTATTCCATTTTTTCAAGAAGTGTAATATTAGACAAGAAAAATTATTAATTGAAAAAGTGTAATATTTTACTATTTAATTTTTATAATTTTAAAAATTTTATTAATTGAAATTTTTAAAAATTTATTAATTAATTAATTTTATTAGAGATATTTTAAATTTTCTTTTATAATATTTAATAATTGAAATTAATAGAAAAATTAATTAGTAAATTTTTTAAAATATTAAAAATATTTTAATGTATTTTTTAAAATTAAGGGATTGATTAGTAGATTTTTCTATATTATAAAAATTAAATAGTAATTCTCTTTAAATATAATTATTTATTATTTTATATTTATAAATTTTTTATATTATTAAATAATTTTAATTTTATTAATGTAAAAAGTTTTTTATAATAATATTTATAGTAAAAAAATTAAAAAGATAAAAATTATAAAAAAATATCATTAAAATAAATTATTAACCGTTTGCCAATTATCTAAAATAATAATCATAAGGAAATGTCATAGCTATATTTTTTATTTTTTTTCAGTTATTTTTGATTGAAAAGGTTAAAATAATTTTATTACTCATTAAATACTAAAATATTAATATAATACCAAATAATTTATTACTCATTAAATATGGTAGTAATTCTTTTTTTTTTTAAAAAAAATGATATGTAACAAAAAATTAAATAATTTTGAAAATTTATTTTTGAAAATGATCATGAAATCACCAACCAAAAAGAAATCACTATCATGAATTTGCTATTAATGAAATAATTAAGAGCTTTTGAAATCAATGCTCTATTTGACTTTGAGGATTGAAATAATTATATCATAATTATCAATTAGTTATTATTTGGTGTAAAAGAATGTATGCATCACAATTTATTTCATGGAAAATATTTTTATTATATTTTTTAATATTTAAAAAATTTAATTAATAAAAATAATTTTTTTAAATAAAAAAATAAATCATTTAAAAAAAATGACTTGCTCTTTAAAAAAAATCATTTTTTACATTTTTATTAAAGTTTTTATATATAAATTTATTAATAATTTTATTTTTTAAATTAAAATTAAATAATAAAAAATAAATTATATTGTTAAAAATATTTAGGAGGTTTAATAATAATAATTTTATTTTAAATTAAGAATAGTTATTCAATATAGAGTAATTTGAGAGTCAAAATTTGACATTTTATTTTTTTTTAAAGAATAATAATTATTGTATTTAATATATTTAATAAATAAACTTATTAAAAATGTATTTTATGTTTAAAATATAATTAATAAATGAAAATAAAATTATTATTTTTAGTATTTAAATGTCCTGCCTTTTGCCATTTTGAGCAGGATCAATTTTGAAAAGCAAAATATTAATAATATATAAATTATTAAGTGTTACAGAATTAAATATAGAAAAGCCAAATTTTTTTTTTTTATAGCTATAAAGTTATTGTAATTAACAAAATTTATACTTTTATCAAATAATAATCTATACCATTGAAAATCAAGGTTTTTTTTAAATTTTTTTCCATTATTTTCCTTTTTCTCTACTTTCAATCTTATCTAGAGATGAAAAAATATTTAGTTGAAATCGAAAAATCAATCAAATTAAATTAATTTAAAATTTTAATTTAATTTTTTATTTATTTCGATTCGGTTTAATTTTTAATTTTAAAAATTTTAATTATTTCAATTCGATTCGGTTTTAATCGAAAAAAATTTAAAAAATTGAATTGAATCGATTAGTGATAATAATATATTATTTTCAATAATATAGAAAAATTATATCATATTAAAATTAAAATATTTTAATTAAATTTTAAAATATTAAAAATAAAGTATAAAAAATAAAAAATTTATTAAAAATTAAAATCGATCAAACAGAATCAAATCGAACCAAATCAAATCGGTTTAGTTTGATTTAATTTCTGATCAAAATTAATTCGGTTTGATTTTTATAAATACTAAAATTTTATTTTTCAGTCTATTCAATTCGATTTAATTTTAACTCGAACCGACCGAATGATAACCCCTAATCCTATCCAAATATAAACTAAATATAGCATAACATAACATTCTATCCAGCAATTTTTCTTAGCTTTTAAAGAGAATATCGTTAAAGGAGACTATAAAAAGCCCCAAAAGTAAAAGCATGCCTATGATTTTTACAAAACAATTTAAAAGACTTATGGCCCACAATAATAAAAATCCATTAAATAGTACAAACCCTAAGATCTGAAAATATATGACCCGAAACTAAAATCCAGACAACACATTAGTCACGTTGTTTCCTTATCTCTGATCACTCCGATCATCTCTATCAACGGAAGCTTACTGAGAATGTTGGACTCTAGAAAATGCTGTTGAAGCCATACTAACAGTCTGAAGATTAGGAGGCCAAATTGCAGCCAAAAGAGCAAAGCAGGAGCCATCTAAACTAAAAAAGGAAGAACAAATCTTTTAGCGTTGAGGAATATGTAAGCTAAAGCATAAAAAACTCGATGCCACAAGAAACATAAATTTTAAATTTAAGACGAAGCCAATAATAAGGAGACTGTGAAGAGATAATAAAAGCCAAAATTGAAACCACGCTGCAGAAGAAAAGCAAGAAAACCAAAGGAAAGGAAACGACACCATAGAGGAAAAATAAAAGAATGTCGTTTTTATTTATAAATATAGTGTTTTCTAAATTCTTTAGAAATTTACAGTTATTTTCTCATAGTATCAGAACTCATTCTGTGTGAGCTATTGTGTTAAAACCAGATCTAGATCTGGAATAATTCACCTTTCATCTCATTCTATACATCTTACTTTATGGCCGAAATTACTGAAGAAATCATACCAAGAACTGTTGAGAAAGAAGACAAGATGATCCAGCTATTGAATTATGATTCTCCCAGCATGATTCTTGTCAGCTCACTTCTGAATAGAAATAATTACCTAATATAGAGCAGATCAATGATAATTGCGTTAAAGGCAAAAGAAAAACTAAGATTCATAAACGGTAAATGCAAAATGCTAGAGCTGAATGACAAGAACTATGAAGAATGGCAGAAAGCTGATAATATGGTAATGTCCTAGATTCTAAACTCTCTTTCGAAAGATTTAGCCGAAACTTTTCTTTATGTTATAAATGCTTATTAATTGTGGGAAGAATTAAAAGAAAGATTTGGAGATAGCAATGGTCTCTTAATATACCAGTTAATGAAAGAGATTAACAATGTCAATTAAGCAAATAACTCTCTTATGATGTATTACACAAAATTAAAGAAATTATGGGATGAGTATGCATGTTTGGAACCAATTCTTGTATGTGATTGTGGTGCAGCAAAATTATTTGCTGATATAGAATACAAACACAGATTGATACAATTCTTAATGGGTCTAAATGAAACATATGACCATGTGAGAAATCAAATCCGCATCATGGAACCCCTACCTAATGTGAACAAAGCTTATTCTATGATCTTGAGAATTGAAAAGCAGAGAGAAGCCCATAATGAAGAATTTGGAAACAGTGCAATGATAGCAAAACTTCTAAAAAACATTAAAGAGAGAACGTGGAAAACAAAATACAAAAAGAAAGATGATAGGGTATGTACTTACTGTAAGGCCACATAACACATAAAATAGACCTGTTTCAAGCTCAACGGATATCCAAACTAGTTTAATGAGCTCAAACAGAAAAAGGCCAAAGGAAAGAGCAATGTTGCAGCACATATATATGAAACACCTTTGAGTTGTGATGATAACTGTGCTCAGAACAAAATAGACTGAAATATGGAATCATTGATGCAGGAGATTATGAAATACATGAAAACTCACGGCCAAGGTACTATTGCCAGTAATGATGCTAGTTGTGCGAGTTACACTGGCTTTGCAGGTACGTCATCCTATTGCTACTCTAATGCTTATAAGATTAGAAATATAGGGGAATGGATTGTAGATATGGGTGCCACAGTTTATATGTGCAATGATTTATCCCTTTTTTCAAGCTACAAAACTCTAACCAAATTAAAATTTATTACATTACCCGATGGCAGTATGAAATCTATTACCACAATCGGAATAGTTTTTTTTAACCATAACATGCAGTTATCAAATATGCTCTATATCCCTACCTTCAAATATAACTTGTTGTCTGTAAGCCAAATTACATAAGCAGGCAAAATTTTTGTATAATTTCTTCACGATAAATGCATCTTGCAGGACCTAGTGACTAAATACATGCTGGCTATTGGAAGGATGCACCAGGGATTATACAAACTAAATAAAGAATCATTTGGCTATCAAGAAAGCAGATTAGACACAATTACCAGACGAGTGGGTCATGTATCCAAAAATAAATTGTTACATCTAAATGTAATAAAGTCTGGTGATTGTAATTCCTATGTATGTATTATTTGTCCTATTGCAAAACAACAAAGGTTGAGTTTCAATAGAAGCAATATTACTACTACAACATCTTTTGAGCTAATTCATGTGGACCTTTGGGGTCCATACTTAGTACCTTCAATCTCAAGTGCAAGATACATGCTGACTATTGTTGATGACTATACCAGGGCAACCTGAACCTACTTATTGCAACATAAACAGTCAGTGTTTTCCATATTGAAAGAATTCATTTCATGATCCACAATCAATTTCACAAAATAGTGAAACAATTAAGAACAGACAATGGAACAGAGTTTGTGAATCAAGATTGTAACAAATAGTTTAAAGAAAGAGGTATCATTCACCAGAAGTCATGCCCATATACTCTGCAACAGAACAAAATAGTAAAAAGAAAGCACAAACACTTGCTGCAAGTTACAAGAGCATTGGTGTTCCAGTCAAAATTACCACAAAGATTATGGGGAGAATCCATACTCACAGCCACCCATATTATTAACAGACTTCCTAGTACAGTTCTAGACTAGGAAACACTTTATGCTCGCCTACATGAAAAACCTCTCAACCTTGACTTACTTAAAACCTTTGGTTGCTTATGTTTTACAACCAATACCCTACCTCAAAAGACAAAATTTGCAAAAAGATCCTTTAAGTGCATCTTTCTTGGTTATATCCCTGGAATGAAAGCTTACAAGGTGTATGCCTTGAATATTAACAAAATACTAATTTCCAGGGATGTCATTTTCCATGAAAACATAGTTTCTTTCAATTTCCAACAAGATATCCATTACCCTCATAAAATAATGTTACCAAACACAATATCAGAACCAGATTCAAAACCTAATCCACCAGCCCCACCTCAAATACTATAACGACCCGGAAATTCGGACCGCTACCGGCGCTAGGATCCAGATCGGCATAAGGCCGCCGGGACCCGTAGCAAGCCTACTATGCATCCTGTACAGCTGGTATAATCCCAAACATGACCCAACATAAGCATAAACTTTAAAACATAAAACTGTAAACTTTTTCTTTAACCCGTTTGACCTGTGTATGCACTATGACTGAACTCATAGAACCCCTAGGGTCAGCATACCCTATGTCAAACTCGGTCCATCACATGAAACAACATAAAATAAAACTCATGTACAAAGGGATTATCCAACTCGGGCCAAGCACAATACTATAACTCTGAACATATAACATAAGGTCATATTACAATACAACTCTTTTTACAACAATACATAATCTTATATTACATCATGTCCACTACTATTCTATTACATAAACATGACCATGGACGTAACCTGCTGATCTCCTGACTATCTCTGACCCTGCAAACCTGGGGTTAGGGGAGAGGGGTGAGCTAAAAAGCCCAGTGAGCAGAAACCATAAAGAAAACAATTCATTTTTAACATATGCTTTCATGAAATGCGCCACAGCACAAACATATCACATCAAGGATGAATTTGTCACCACCAGCCCTCTACATATCATAACATGTCCAACTACACCAGGGGCGATTAGGCCTCACCTAGGGCGATTAGGCCTCACCTAGTGCTCGCTTACATAACTCATATCATAACATGTCCGACTACACCAGGGGCGATTAGGCCTCACCTAGTGTTCGCTTGCATAAACATAGTACCAGGGGCGACTTGGTCTCTTCATCTCATATCATATCATCATCATCATTATCATATACTATCATGGTGAGGGCTAGAGGATCATTCAATATTCATCCACATCAACAACATAATATGCAATGCATCATATTCGTGAGTACTAGTGCAGCACAACCTATTATATATTTCATGGCATTTTATGATGCATGGATCATACTAAAATATTCGTTTAATTTTTAAAACATAAGGGTTAGTTCCACTCACCTGTGACTAGCTCAGGGCCGACTCTGAAACGGCTAACACTGGTGGCCTCCTCGTTCCCTCGGGTCCGATCCTACACAGGTGGACTCGAATGAGGTGCCAAACATACTCTAAACAACTCATAAACAACTCCCCAAAAACCCCCTAAAACATCAAAGAAACATGCATACAGAATACTCAAGAAAAAGCTGGACAGGGCACTTTCGGCGGCACTTTCGGCGGCCGAAAGTTCCAGACAGAGACGAAAGTCAGGCAAGTTCGGCGGCACCTTCGGCGGCCGAACCCTCACTCCAGAGACGAAAGTCAGGCACTTTCGGCGGCCGAACATTACCTTTGGCGGCCGAAAGTCTGCTTTCAAGCCAAAACTCAACTTTCGGGGGCAAGGTTAGGCGGCCAATCCCTGCATCCTCAGGCAGGTTCGGCGGCCGAAACCACCTTCGGCGGCCGAACCTGAGTTCATCCAAAACTCAGCCTTTGTGCATTTCAAGCCTCCCAAACCTTCCTAACACCCCAAAACAAGCATCCAACTTCTCAAACACATGCATACATCCTCAACCATGCACAAGGGAGCTCAAACAAGCTTAAACTCCCAAAAACAACATCTAAAGCATACATAGATAGTTTATGACCCACATAGGCCAAAACCATCAAAACAAACCAAACCTCACATACTCTCTCCCAATCATGCATACTCTCTCCCATATGCTCAAGGGGCTTGAAAACTAACTTAAACCCCAACACAAACATCACATGAACATACATTATCATACATTGGGCATAAAACCCACATAAACCCTAACATGCATATCTACCCATCAAAACCATCTTAAAACTTCATGAAACGTAAAGAAAAGCATAGATCCACACTTACCTCTTGAAGATCGAGGGTTGGTGCGACCCAAAGCTTGAGATGTGGAGAACCCAAACTCTTAAAGTCTCCAAGCTCTCCAAACCTTGATCCAAGCTTTAAAACTCTTCAAAACAACCATATAGCTTATAAAACGTGAAGGATTTGAAGAAAAAGCAAGAAAACGACTAGAGGAGGACATGAACACACCTGAGCTCGAGAATGGGGAGAAAACTCGCCCATTTTCGGTCTGAGGGGCTTTTATAGGTGGCCAGCCAAACCTCCTTCGGCGGCCTAACGTGCATGCAAAACACCCCCATGTTCGGCGGCCGAACTTGAGGTTCGGTGGCCGAACCTGGTTTGTTCAAACATAGCTTTCGGAGGCCAAAAGCGCTCCCAAAACCAACTCATGTTCGGCGGCCGAACTTCACTTTCGGCGGCCGAACCTGGCAAAAACCTCCTTAGTCTTTTCTTTTTTTTTTCAAAACTCAAATCTTTTTCATTTAAAACCATGAAATCAGTAAAAATCATTTTAGAAAACACATTTTACCCCTCTAGAAGACTCTGGCATCATCAACATTCCATATTCCAACGGAGATTCCGCCGGAAGGTAGGGATTCCGATGCCGGAATCTAGCCGGGTATTACATTCTTCCCCCCTTTAAGAACATTCGTCCTCGAATGTTCAAACATCAAACATGTATCAAGCATACATCAACAAGCAAGCAACAAGCAAGCAAAACCTAAAAACCTCTCTTTTAAAAGAGAGACACGGTCATTGCTGGAGTATAAACTCTCGGTCTCCCTGGTGCACTTTTCATCTTAAGGTGATTCTAAGGGACTTTCACCATCGGGATTTCCCTGTTTCCACACTTTCTAACTTGTGTGTCTGCGGTCCGTACTAACTGTTCAACATAGGTGAGATCCTCTACGGTCCCCACCTCTGGTTCCTTTAAGAACCTCACTCGGACCCGACACGAACTCATATACCGTGGAAACATGGAAAAACGGATGAAGCTCTTCCTTTGAAGTAGGTAAATCTGATTCGTGGGATACATTCCCAAATCCTTTGCAGGATTCCAAAGGGTCCAATGTATCTGAGAGCTAATTTACCTTTCTGCCCATAACGAATCACCCTCTCTTTAAGAGACACCTCCAGCAACCCTCAACTTCCTCGAGAACCTCAACACGCTTCCGTTGCGCACTCTGACAAAACTCTTCTTCCCTTCTGAAACTCTACATGCCTCTTGCGGACAACTTCATAACTCTCCTGCTGACTCACAGCAGTTCTGATTCTCTTCATTTTCTGACTGTTGGCCTTCTTCTTACTGTACTAAGGGATGGGGTAAGCTGCCAAGTGGTTTTCGGTTGAGGGCATCTACCGAAATATCTGCCTCAGCCGAATATACCGAACCTTGAAGTCGCGAATACCACGCAGTTTTTACCCATCTCCTATACCTCCTGTTCTTCTCCCTTGACTCAAGATGTATTGCAAGCTCTTTCGATCTGTAAGGATCTGTCCACATACCTTATACAGGTATCGCCTCCACATCTTGAGTGCAAGTATTACCATTGCCATCTCTGGATTGTGTGTAAGATGATTCAACTCATGCTTCTTCAGCTACCTAGAAGCATAAGCAATCATTCTACCACTCGCATTAACACACAACCTAGTCCCACACGGGACGCATCACAGGACACTGTGACATCTTCATTACTGGTGGACAGAGCCACCACGGTTACTGACATCAACATTTCCTTCGGCTCTTCAAAGCCTTCTTCACACTGAGTAAACCACACACCCTCTGGTTCTTCTTGATCCATCTGGCCATAGGAGCGGCAACTCTAGAGAAGTTCTAGATGAACCTCCATTAGGTAACCTGCCCAACCCAAAAAGCTCTTGATCTTAGTCACTACAAGGGGCCTGGGCTAGTTAGCTACAACTTCAACTTTCTCAGGTCTACTTCACTTTTCTTTTCTCCGTCACACATGACCCAAGAAGGATATGCTCCTTGACCAGAACTCACATTGGAGAACTAGGCATCCAAGCCATGTTCTTTCAGGGTCTGCAATCCTGATTTCAGATGATGGGCATACTCTTCTGCATTTCTGGAACTCGCCGAGATACCGTCAATGAAGACAATAACAGAGTGATCCAGAAACCGACTAAAACTCTGCTTATGAGATCCATGAATGCTGTAGGGGCGTTCATTGACCCGAACGACACTCCTAGAAACTCATAGTGCCCATATCTGATTCTAAACACTGTTCTCAGTACATCTTCTTCCTTGATCTTAACTGATGGTACCTAGACTTCAGATCTATCTTGGAAAGGCAACCAGCTCCTGCTAGCTGATTTCAAATAGATCGTCGATCCTAGGTAACAAACACTTATTCTGGGTAGTGACTTTGTTCAACGACTAGTGGTCGACACAAAGTCCTAGGGATCCATCCTTCATTCTCATAACAACACTGGAACACCCCAAGGCGAAGTGCTCAGTCAGATGGGAACCCTTATCTACCAACTCTTACAACTGATCCTTATAACTCTTTTAACTCTGTTGATACCATCCTGTGGGGAGGGATAGAGATTGGTCCAATTCCATGAATTACTTCTATTTTTAAACTCTATCTCCCTGACAGGTGATAGTCCTGGGAACTCGTCTGGGGAAACATCTAAACTCTCTAACAATGGGCACTGAGGCGGGCTCCCTGACCCGACTGCTATACTTTCTCTGAAGAGCTAGAATCCCTGACAACTTTTTCCTGAACAACCTACGAGCCTATAGGGTTGATACTAAACCTCTAGGTATCCCTATCCTGTCCCCTCTAAGGACTACCTCTGATCCATCCTGACCTCTGAACCTGACTACCTTGTCTCTGCAGACTAGGTAGTACCACTAGTAGAAGAACCAATCCAACCCTAGAATGACGTCAAACAGTCAAATCTAGAACCGCTAGGTCAGCTGGAAGGCATCTACTCACAACACATACTCTGACTATACCGGCAGACTGACTCTGCCACAGATGGATCACACTTGGGTGTACTGACCCCAAGGGGATACTCTAACCCATAAGCTATCAACCCATCCTCACAAGGGCTCACAAGCAAACAAAGAAAAGAGAAACATCAGGGTTCATGAAACAGACACACCAGAACATACCAGAGTGAGATTACCTGATCCCATTGGGTTCGATGTGTTAGCCTCCTGCTGAGTCATGGCGAAGATCCGCGCTGGAGCTGATGGACCTTCCCCACGGGAACCTGCTGAAGAAGGGGCTGTCCCCCTGTCTTCGCCTCTACCACTGCCCTGAAACATGGATGGAGCTACTGGGTGAGCTACACTGCCCGAAACTGTCTGCTGGGACCGTGCCACCAAGGTCGCGATGGGACACTCACGTGCCATATGCCCCTCCTGTCCGCACCTGAAGCATGCTGTTGTCCCAATCAAACAGACTCCCTTGTGCTGCCTACCGCACCGTGTACATCTGGAGTTACCTGAACCAGAGCTCGAACCATCACCTAAACCCAGACCAGACTTTATCTGTTCCCAAAACTTGCTCTTCTTCGATCTTCTGAGGCCTCTGCCTCCCTTCTTACTCTTTGTGACAGCCTCGTTTAGAGGGGAGAGATCAACATCACTTGTCCCCGGGATTTTGGAACCCGAAGACTGTGCCACGTACTGTTTAACTGTCCCCTGGACAATGGCACTAGCCTCCATTCTCCGCGCCATATCCACTATAGCATGGAAGCTCTCCCTTTCTGCTGATTGAACCAACGAGGAATACCTGGAGTGAAGCTTCATAACATATCTCCTAGACTTCTTCAGGTCTGTGTCAAGACCTTGTCCTGCAAACGGCAACAGCTCCAGGAACCTGTCCGTAAACTCCTCTACGCTCATCTCTTCCGTCTGCCTTAACTGCTCAAACTCAATCATCTTCAATTCTCTGGAACTATCTGGAAAAGCCCATCCTGCAAACTCATTGGAAAACTGCTCCCAGGATAAGCTCTCCAACCTTGGGTCCACATAGTTTTTGAACCACTCCCTTGCCTTCTTGCATTTCAATGTGAACCCTGCCATCTGAATGGCTCTACTGTCACTTGCTCCTAGCTCATCTGTTATCATCTTTACCGTTCTGAGGTACTCAAAAGGGTCGTCGCCTGCTTCGAACTTGGGGGCATCCAACTTGAGGTAATCTGTCATCTTTACTTTACCCCCAACTGATGAACCAGGTTTGGGTATTTGGACATCAGGGACTATTGGTTCTGTTGGTGGAGGAGGAGGTGCAGCATTCCCGGGGTTAGGGTTTGCTGGACCTGGGTAGAAGGATGAGGGTGGAAACATGGGGTACTGTGGGTAAAAGGGAGGATAGGGCATGTAGGTGGGATATGGGTTATAGCTAAAGAAATCCGATGTACCTCCCATCGGATACCCTGGCCCTTGCGGGTAGGGTGGATACTGTGGTGGAACAAAGCCCGAGGCCTGAGTGCCTCCTTGGGACTCTCCCATATCCTCTACTGACATACTCCTGCCCAAACTGCTATCTCTTCTCTGATTATCCTCCTCTGTTTCCATCACATCCACTGATATACCACCATGAACTGATCTCCTCCGACTTGCATCAAAAGACCTTCTAAGGTCCCTTGATGTACTCTCCCTGATCGTCCTACAAGATCTTACCCTCTGCAGAGCAGGGGAATGGGCATCCATGCCCTCATTCTCTGGCGGAGCTCCAGTCAATCTCGCAGATCGACGAGTCCCTCTCATCTTGACTTCTGAAAGCATAACATAGCACATAAACATTAGCATTATATGGTTCACGTGGAAACACATGAACCTGCATCACATACATAACATACATATCATAGCATTAATGCACATGCTCATCATCATGGCATTTCACATCATCATACAAGACAGGACTCCACATCCTATCCTAGTGGACATGATCTCTCCTATTGTGCTTGCCCTACTATAACCTTTATGAGCCCGACACACTATAGGTCCGACCATGTGAACCTAGGGCTCTGATACCATTCTGTAACGACCCGAAAATCCGGACCGCTACCGGCGCTAGGATCCAGATCGGCATAAGGCCGCCGGGACCCGTAGCAAGCCTACTATGCATCCTGTACAGCTGGTATAATCCCAAACATGACCCAACATAAGCATAAACTTTAAAACATAAAACTGTAAACTTTTTCTTTAACCCGTTTGACCTGTGTATGCACTATGACTGAACTCATAGAACCCCTAGGGTCAGCATACCCTATGTCAAACTCGGTCCATCACATGAAACAACATAAAATAAAACTCATGTACAAAGGGATTATCCAACTCGGGCCAAGCACAATACTATAACTCTGAACATATAACATAAGGTCATATTACAATACAACTCTTTTTACAACAATACATAATCTTATATTACATCATGTCCACTACTATTCTATTACATAAACATGACCATGGACGTAACCTGCTGATCTCCTAACTATCTCTGACCCTGCAAACCTGGGGTTAGGGGAGAGGGGTGAGCTAAAAAGCCCAGTGAGCAGAAACCATAAAGAAAACAATTCATTTTTAACATATGTGTTGTCCCTTGAGGCAACCCAAGAGGGGGGGTGAATTGGGTTTATAAAAATTTAATGGCAAAGACAAGAAATTAGAAGAGAATGGGGAAGAGAAAAATCAACACAAAGATTTATAGAGGTTCAGCTATCCAAGCCTACGTCCTCTCCTCAAGGTCCACTTGAGAGTTCAACTCCACTATCAAATCTTCTTTGGGTGAAGATCAAAACCCTTACAATCTTAGAGCAAGCCTTTGCTCTTTACAAATCTCTTTTTCCACTCAAGAGCAATTCTTTGCTCAATGCCACACTCACAACAACAGAATCTCTCAATCAACCTTTACTCACTCAGAGAAGCTAATCAATTACAACTCAAAACAAGCTTTCAAGAAATCAATGCTTTGGCTCAAGGTTTTGAGAGAGAGAGAATTAAAAAAAGCTGTAATCTCAATAAATATTTGCTTAGATGGTTGTTGTAACCTCTTCACATCAAAAGCAAGTTGTATTTATAGTTCTATCATAAATATGGCCGTTGGGGATGCATTAAATGCAAATAGAGCCGTTTATGTTCAGAAATAACCGTTATACCGTGCCCAGAAAAACTCAGGTTCGGCGGCCTAAGCTTAGAGTTCGGCGGCCGAACCATTTGAGGTGAAGAAACTATTTCTTTAAAAAAGAACTTTCGGCGGCCTAAAGTCAGAGTTCGGCAGCCGAACTTGGGTGACTTTCGTCTCTGTTCCTCTCTTTCGGAAGCCGAACTTTAGGCTTCGGAGGCAGACCCAAAACACACTTTCGGAGGCCGAAGGTTAAATGTTCGGCGGCCGAAAGTGTGGGACTTTCGTCTCTGTCCCTCACTTTCGGAAGCCGAAGGTTACATTTTGGGGGCTGGTTGAAAAACCCACTTTCGGCGGCCGAAAGTCAATGTTCGGCGGCCGAACATAGGGGACTTTCGTTTCTGTCCCTGACTTTCGGAAGCCGAAGGTTGAGTTTAGGGGGCACAAAAAATCCTTCTTTAAAACTTTGAAAAATCATAACTTATGCTACAAAAATCCATTTTTCAATCCGTTTGAATTTTTATAACCTATATTTTTAGAACTTTCATTTTGATGAAAAATAATTTCAAAATCACTTCTTTTGGAAAATTTCATTTTGATCCCTGAAAGTCAAGTACTTAGAAAAAAGGCCATATCTAAAAGAACTTTTAGAAAAGAAGGAACCTTGAGCCATCACAATCAATTACTTGAAATTCACAATGAATAGAATATAACAAAGCATAAACAAAAATAATTTCTTATCCCTTTCTTGTGGTATGCTTCCATATTAGGCACTTTTCACTTTTGTGACAAAAGTAATTTCATTTATTTCAATAGGGGACCTGCAAGCTCAATACAAACACCTTTAAAGATAATTAGTAGCACACCAATTGTTTATTAATCATCAAAACAAGGATTAGGACATTTAGGTCCAACAATCTCCCCCTTTTTGATGATGACAAACAATTGGTAAACAGTAGGATAATAATCATAAGTGTAGTGTGTGTATTTGAAAAATTTCTCCCCCTTAATGTGCTCCCCCTGTCAAAAATACTTTATGCCATATTTAAAAAGTGAGAAGGCACATAAGGGAGGTTTTGACTCAATGCAATGCTATGAGATGTGATGGATCCTATATGAATGAATGAGTCCCAATAAAAATGCATCTCAAATAAAGGAGCTGTAAATACACACAATATTCACAATCCAAGAGAGAGAAAAAAAAATTTAATCCAAAAGAGTCAAACAAAAATCAAGGTAATAACCAAATATAGTCAATATCCATAAAAGTTATCAAATGTATACATAAGTAATACCTTCTCTCCCCCTTTTGACATCATCAAAAAAATACCACAATATCAGAAGGGAAAGAACAACAGCAACTACATAAACAACAAAAAATATCACTGAGGCGGCTGAGGAGGTGGCACTCCAGATGACTGCTGAATGAAGTGCAAAATCTGTCTCTGCTGCTCGATCAAGATCTGCTGCTGGTCTGTAAGGCGTGCTAACTGCTGCTCCATCTGAGTCTGGCGATCAGACATCTGAGTCTGGCGATCAGACATCTGAGTCTGGCGATCAGACATCTGAGCAACCTGCAACTCCAGACGACCCATGGCATCATACAGATCAGATGCAGTCCGAGAAGATGTACCCTGCTCGGTGGACCGCCCGGTACTAGTATCGCCTCTGGGAGCTCGCTCTGTCTCAAGGTCAGCAGGAGAAACATCATC
This sequence comes from Manihot esculenta, assembly GCF_001659605.2. NCBI lineage: Eukaryota > Viridiplantae > Streptophyta > Magnoliopsida > Malpighiales > Euphorbiaceae > Manihot > Manihot esculenta. The sequence continues at coordinate 14,570,267 of NC_035162.2, read as the reverse complement.
TGACTCCTCATCAGAACTATCATGTGGCTGTGCTGCCTCGTGGGCTGCCCTGCGGGCTGCAAAATCTCTCCTAGAATTATAAAATTCATTGCCTCTTCTAACCAGACACATATGGTGGAGGGTAGCCTCAGTGTAGGGGATGTACTCACTAGACAATGGTAAGGCAGACTCTGTGCCTGGGTCAACCCCTAGGGCTCGGAGAAGAAGAGTAAGATGACGGCCAAAGGGGAGACAACCTCGACTCAGCCTAAGGGAGTCTGCTATAGAGTGAATCATAATATGTGGCAGGTTAAGGGTTCGACCCTCTAGCAGACAAGATACTACAAACATGTCAGAGTAGGAGAGTGCAGTCCTATGACCCGATCTAGGGAGAATCTCATAGGTGACTATGTGGTGAACAACTTTAGGGAGAGTGTTGAGGTCACAGGCCTTAAGCCTAGAGGGCGCCTCACGGTCTGCGTCTCCTGAAACAACCCTAGTCTGGTGAAGGGAAGAGACCTCACCAGTGATCCACTTATGAGTGGTGGATACAACAGCCCCAGAGTTGGGGATACCTAGGTGACGAGCAATGATGTCAGGAGTGAGGTAAACCCTCTGACCATTTACAAAACTGACTAGGTGAGGGGGAGTGTGACGGGTGAAGGTGTGTAGGTTTGCATAGAACTCCCTAACAAGCCTAGGATGGGTGTCGGATGGAGTGATAAGAAGGTGCTCCTAACCCTGAACAATGAATGGCTGTAAAAAACTATGAGAACGAAAGAGCTGAACACTGTTAGCATGAATGGTTCTCCCAGGATGAACAAACCTGAGAGAGAAAGGCTGAAAAGCAGGATCATGCTCTCTAACAACAGGGAACTCAAAGGGTGGAGAGGTAGGAGGGTCAGAGGAGGGGGACCTAGGAGCCTCAGACTGTCTACTGGATTGACCTCTAAAATATGGATGTCTACGGGCTGTGGTTTTTCTACCCATGTTACCCAAACAACAGCTACAGAGGCAAATGAAAAAAAAATAAAAGAACTAACCATAAGCAGCAATACCACAAAACTCAGCCCATAATCAACACAAAATCTCAACCAGTAAGCAGCACAGTCATGCATTGATATATAAAGTCCCAGCTAACAAAGAGCAACAAAAAAATGAGCAGAGTATATGTATATAACCAGCTACTTGTTGTCCAGCTGACAGAGAGCAAAAGATAGGCAGTTTAAAATAAATATAAACACAGCTATCAATAACCCAGCTAATCAGTTACTGCAAAATGCCCACATTCAAAAACAGAAATAATAATCAGTTACTGCACCAAGACCATTAACAAAATCAAACAAATCAACCCAGCTAACAGCATGTATAAGAAAATATACTCAGCAGATTTTTTTTTTTTGTTTTTTTTTTTTAAAAAAATACCAACAGAGTTTATATTCACCCAGATATCAAAAAGGAATATAAAGAGAGCTAACAGAAAATTAATCAGGCAGTGTGTATACAAATACCCAGCTATCAAAAAATTACCCCAGCTAACAGAGAGCAACAAAACAAACAAAAAAAAATCCAGCAGATTTTAAATACTCATATCAACAAAACTCAATAAAATCACAACCCTAAAGATCAAATCAACAGAAAATAATAAACAAAAATAAAGAAAAATAGAGAGAGAAAACAAAACTTACCCAAATGGAAAAAGCTTGAAATGGGTTCTTTGTGGAGAAAAGAAACTGTTTTTGTGCGTTTGAGTGAAGAGAAGGAAGAAAAATGGAGGTTTTGGGGGGAAAAGAGGCTCAAAAAGGCAGGTTTTTGAGAGGGAGACGAAGGGAGCGTCGGGGAGAGAGAGAGAGCTTCGGCGAGAGGGAGAGGGCGCGCGAGGAAGACGATGAGCTGTCGCGGGGGGTTTTTAAGGGACGCGCATTTTCGGCGGCCGAACTAATCTTCGGCGGCCGAAACTGGGCAAGATTAGGAGGCCGAACTTAAACTTCGGCGGCCGAACTTCACAATGTTCGGCGGCCGAATAGAATGTTAGGCGGTCGAAAAGGATAAAGACAGAAAGACATAAAATTTTCCGCTTTTCATATTGCCCTTGAAATTGAAGGTTAGGGGGCCGAAAGTGCCTCAGAACCTGGAATTTTTGGGCTTCCCCTCCCCCTTTTTGTTTTAAAAAAAATGAAACTATAACAAACAATTTTGACATGCTTTCAAAAAGATACACACAAAAAAAAATATACACTCAACAACCACCATCTAGCATTCCCAATTCCCTTTTAATGAAGTTAAATCTTTCTTCATTTAAAGGTTTAGTGAAAATATCAGCTAGTTGGTTGTTTGTATCCACAAACTCAAGAACAACATCACCATTTAACACATGATCACGAATGAAATGATGTCTAATGTCAATATGCTTAGTTCTAGAATGTTGAATGGGGTTCTTGGTTAGATTGATTGCACTTGTATTATCACATTTAATAGGAATGTGATCAAGAGATACTTCAAAATCTCTTAATTGTTGTTTAATCCAAAGGATTTGACTACAACAAAGACCCGCCGCCACATATTCGGCTTCGGCGGTTGATAGTGCAACCGAATTTTGTTTCTTGCTACACCAAGAAACAAGAGATTGTCCTAGAAGTTGACAAGTACCCGAGGTACTCTTCCTATCAAGAATGCTTCCGGCAAAGTCGGCATCCGAGTAAGAACATAAAGTAAAGGATGAACTTCTAGGATACCATAACCCCAAATGCAATGTGCCATGTAAATATCTAAGAATGCGTTTAACGGCATGCAAATGAGACTCTTTAGGACATGATTGAAAACGTGCACATAAACATACGGAAAACATGATATCCGGTCTAGATGCGGTGAGATATAAAAGGCTTCCGATCATACCTCTATATAGCTTTTCATCAATAGGCTTACCCTTTTCATCCTTGTCAAGCTTGGTGCTTGTGCTCATTGGAGTTCTACTTGGCTTGCTATTCTCCATTCCAAACCTTTTGATTAGCTCCTTTGTGTATTTGGCTTGGTTGATGAAGATTCCATCCTTAGCTTGTTTGATTTGAAGCCCAAGGAAGAATTTGAGTTCTCCCATCATGCTCATCTCAAACTCACTTTTCATAACTTTTGAAAACTCTTCACACAAACATACATTAGTAGCACCAAATATAATATCATCAACATATATTTGCACTACAAGGATATCATTTCCATGATTTTTGACAAAAAGAGTTGTATCCACTTTGCCTTTTGAAAAACCATTTTGCAAAAGAAAATTACTTAGTCTTTCATACCAAGCTCTAGGAGCTTGTTTTAAACCATATAAAGCTTTGGACAATTTAAAAACATGATTTGAAAATTCATGATTTTCAAACCCCGGAGGTTGCTCAACATAAACTTCCTCCTCAATAAAACCATTTAAAAAGGCACTTTTCACATCCATTTGAAAGAGATTAAAATTTATGTATGATGCATATGCAAGCAAGATTCTAATGGCTTCTAATCTAGCTACGGGGGCAAAAGTTTCATCAAAGTCTATGCCCTCCTCTTGGTTATAGCCTTTAGCTACCAACCTAGCTTTGTTTCTAATGATATTGCCATCTTCATCAAGCTTATTTCTAAACACCCATTTGGTGCCTATAGTGGGGTGATGTTTTGGTCTTGAAACTAAGGTCCAAACCTTGTTTCTTTCAAATTGGTTGAGTTCTTCTTGCATAGCAAGAACCCAACTCTCATCACTAATAGCCTCATCTATAGACTTAGGTTCTATATGAGATATGAATGCAATATTATTACATACATGTCTAATAGAAGATCTAGTAGTTACCCCTTGTGATGTATCACCAATTATTTGATCCTTGGGATGATCTTTCTTGTAGGCCCAATCCTTTGGCAAGTCATGTTGGACTCCTTGACTTTGTGTAATTTGCATTTGTTGCTCTTGAAGTCCAACTTCATCTTCCTTTGCCTCTATTGAATCCTCCTTGGGTTGACTTTGATCTCCATGAGGTTGAGGATCTTCAAAGGTCAACTCATCAAGGTTACCTACAAGATCATCATCACAAGAGACCTCCTTTCTAGGAGCAAAGGGATTAGATTCATCAAAAACAACATGCATTGACTCTTCAACTATCAAGGTTCTTTTATTGAATACTCTATATGATTTACTAGAGATAGAGTATCCCAAGAAGATACCTTCATCGGTTTTGGAGTCAAATTTGCCTAGATTATCCTTATTGTTTAATATGAAGCATTTACAACCAAAAACTCTAAAATAACTAACTCTAGGTTTCCTTCCATTCCAAAGCTCATAAGGAGTCTTATTTAAGAGAGGTCTAATTAAAACTCTATTTGAAACATAACAAGCCGTATTTATGGCTTCCGCCCAAAAATAAGTAGGTAAATTATATTCTCTTAACATAGTCCTCCCCATATCTAAAAGAGTTCTATTTTTTCTTTCAACAACACCATTTTGTTGGGGAGTCCTAGGAGATGAAAAATTATGAGTGATCCCTAACTTATTACAAAAGACTTCAAATTTTTCATTTTCAAATTCTCTACCATGATCACTCCTTATTGAAGAAATTTGAAACTCCTTTTCATTTTGAACTTTCTTTGTAAAACTTTTAAAAGCATCAAAACAATCATCCTTATGAGCAAGGAACACAACCCAAGTATACCTAGAGTAGTCATCAACTATAACAAACCCATAATGCATGCCACCAAGACTAGCTACTCTAGTTGGACCAAATAAATCCATATGCAAGAGTTGCAAAGGTCTAGAAGAGATTACCTTATTAATAGCTTTAAAGGAACTCTTAACTTGCTTACCCATTTGACATGCATCACATACTTTGTCCTTTTCATATTTGATCTTTGGAAGACCATCAACTAGCTCATCTTTGCTCAAATTTTTGAGGAGATCCATGCTAGCATGAGAAAGCCTTCTATGCCAAATTCAAGAGTTATCACTAATAGACACAAAGCACTTCATATCTTGGTTAGTCATAGCTTGTAAGTCAATAAGATAAATATTCTCAACTCTTTCACCAACAAACAATATTTTGTTATCCGACATTCTAGACACAAAACATGATTTTGGCTCAAAGATAACTCTACAACCTTTATCACATAATTGACTCACACTTAACAAATTATGCTTCAAACCATCAACTAATAGAACTTTATCAAGAATAGGAGAGTTTTCCTTACCGACTTTACCTATACCAACAATTTTACCTTTTCCATTGTCTCCAAAGGTTACTTGTCCACTTCCGTCTTTCTTTTCAAGAGAGATGAAGTGATTTGAGTTTCCGGTCATGTGCCTTGAACATCCACTATCTAGATACCATTTGCTTTCAATTTTTGAGGATTTCAAGCACACCTAAAAGAAAGAATTCAAACACTTTTAGGTACCCAAATGTACTTGGGTCCTTGGGGGTTAGTCATTCCACTATCCAATTTCCATATGCTACCATATCCAAGATGCAATTTTCTAATAGAGCACTTATAGTTGGTATGACCAAACTTGCCACAATAGTGACAATGACCATTGAACCTTCTTACTCTAGGTCCATAGGTGAGTGAGTATGTTTGAGTTCTCATGTGGCCATTTCTCCTTTGCTTATTAAAAGCATGTGAGCAAGAGATATGATTGGAGTGGTGATTTTGTGAACTATAAGTGTGTGTTCTATAATGATCATTTCTCTTATATGCAACTTGCCTAGGTGTGTGTCTTATATGAGTGTTGTAACTAGTGGATTGGTGTACATGTGCATTCCTTGTAGGTGCATTCCTCATAGACAAATCACTACTAGAATCTTTAGGCATATTTCCATTTGAGCTAGAAACCTTAGGTTCATGTGAGTTGGTAGCTTTAACAAAAACGGTTTTAGAAAAATTTGCTTGAGTTGATTTATCATAGCCAAGGCCATACTTGATGCTAGGAGACCTTTGAGAGTCTAAAATCTCATCAAGTTTGTCCTTGCCTTTTAAAAATTTTGAAAGAGAATTTTTCAACTCAAGGATTTCATTTTTCAAATTTTTATTTTCTAGTGAGAGCTCATCTAAGGATTTTTGTAAAGAATCATTTGAGGGTAAAGGTTCCTTAAGTGAGTTCTCACTTTCCTTTTTAAAGCTAGCTAACTCACATTTCAAAATTTTATTTTTCCTATGACTCTTTTCAAGCTCATCATTCATCAATTTTAAGGCACCTACAAGTTCATCATATGAAAACTCAACATCATCATCATTTAAAGTAAAGTCATCAAGAGTAGTTACCTCATCGGAGCTTTCCTCTAGAGCCATGAAGCACATGTTGGCAATTTCATCACCAACCTCCTCTTCTTCGGAATCACTTGACTCATCCCATGTTGCTTTGAAGGCCTTCTTCTTGAACTTCTTGATAGGCTTCTTCAACTTGGGACAATCCACTTTGTAGTGACCCGGCTTATTACATTCATAGCAAATGACTACTTCTTTTTTGCTTGATTCACCCTTTTCCTTTCTAAAATTCTTCCTTGGGATGAACCTTTTATTTTGGAGAAGCAACTTCCTTATTCTCCTAGTTACCAAGGCCAATTCTTCCTCACTTATCTCTTCTTCTTCCTCACTAGTATCTTCGGAGGCTACCCTTAGAGCAATGTTCTTTTTCATCTTGCTAGGTTCCTCCACTTGCTCTCTCTTTAGAGTCATCTCATAGTCAATGAGATTCCCCAAGAGTTCATCCAATTGCACTTTGGTCAAGTCTTTGGCATCCTTTAAGGAAGTTACCTTTGATAGCCATTCTTTAGGTAGACATCTTAGGATTTTCTTCACCAACTCTTCATTTGTGAATGTCTTCCCAAGAGATTTCATCCCTCCAATGATCTCAATGAACCTATCATACATTTGGCTAATAGTTTCATCGGATTTCATCTTGAACAACTCATATTGATAGATGAGGGATTCCATCTTGTTTTCCTTGACTTGATTGGTACCTTCATGAGTGACAACCAAAGCATCCCAAATTTCCTTGGCAGTGGACTTCATGCATACTTTGTTGTACTCACTTCTACTAAGAGCACAAAACAAGATGTGAATGGCTTTGTCATTGAGGGCTACCCTTCTCTTCTCTAGCTCACTCCATTCACTCTTAGGTTTTTGCTCTTGGTTTCCATCAATGAATCTTGTGGGAAAGAAAGGCCCATTCTCTACAATGTCCCACAAATCAACTCCTTCCGATTTAAGGAAATAATACATTCTATTTTTCCAATATAGAAAGTCATTTCCATCAAAGAAAGGTGGTCTCACAACCGATTGACCTTCTTGAGAATTGAGGGCTGCCATTTGATCTTTACTCCAAGATAATTATATCTTCAAGAAAGGGAGACTTAGCTCTGATACCACTTGTTGTCCCTTGAGGCAACCCAAGAGGGGGGGTGAATTGGGTTTATAAAAATTTAATGGCAAAGACAAGAAATTAGAAGAGAATGGGGAAGAGAAAAATCAACACAAAGATTTATAGAGGTTCAGCTATCCAAGCCTACGTCCTCTCCTCAAGGTCCACTTGAGAGTTCAACTCCACTATCAAATCTTCTTTGGGTGAAGATCAAAACCCTTACAATCTTAGAGCAAGCCTTTGCTCTTTACAAATCTCTTTTTCCACTCAAGAGCAATTCTTTGCTCAATGCCACACTCACAACAACAGAATCTCTCAATCAACCTTTACTCACTCAGAGAAGCTAATCAATTACAACTCAAAACAAGCTTTCAAGAAATCAATGCTTTGGCTCAAGGTTTTGAGAGAGAGAGAATTAAAAAAAGCTGTAATCTCAATAAATATTTGCTTAGATGGTTGTTGTAACCTCTTCACATCAAAAGCAAGTTGTATTTATAGTTCTATCATAAATATGGCCGTTGGGGATGCATTAAATGCAAATAGAGCCGTTTATGTTCAGAAATAACCGTTATACCGTTGATAGAGCCAAATTTAGACCCATTTTCCATATTAATATTTATGTTAATTTACACATTTTCTACCTAATTTTGTGGTTTTAACCTTATTTTGCAGAAAATGGAGTAAAATGGTAATTTGGCAAAAATGGCCTGAAATCTGCCCAAAAGAGAGCAAAATTGCACAAGCATGGTTTGCCCAAATTGTTTGCCCAAACCAAAGTTGAAGCTGAAATGGAAGAGGAACAATCTGCTGTTTGACCAGACTGTTTGCCCAAACAGACTGGGCAAACAGATTAGCAGGGCAGAAGCAGAGCACAAAAATTAGACTGTTTGCCCAAACAGACTGGGCAAACAGGCCAGCAGTGCGCAGGCAACAGGGAAAACCGACTGTTTGCCCGAGCTGTTTGCCCAAACAACGCGGGCAAACAGCACCAGCAACCAGCAGACAGTAAATTGCGGGAAAATCAAAATTCAAATGCTCAAGAAGTGTTTTCCCTCTCAAACACGTGTGGACAGCTCAGCAAACCCTAAAGACACCTCAGCACTCAATCCCACATATTTAGGAAGGCAAATCTCATCAAAATACAATTACCTTCCAAGAATTCAACTCCAATTGGGAAAAGGAGTCCCATCTCAACAAGGAAACCTAGGGCAGCCTCTTCAGCTATAAAAGGGCATGCAAACCAGCAGATCAAGTATCATTGAATCATCTTTGGATCAACTCATCCTCGGCAGGACCACTCCAGCAGCTGCGCGCCCCTTGCGCCAGCCCTTCTCCATCTCTTTTTGTTTTCTTTCTTTTCTTTTATGTTAGTTTCAGCCATGAGTGGCTGAAACCCTTTTTCTAGTTGAAGAATAAGGTGAAATTTTGGTTGTTTATGGATTGGGAGATCTGAACCTTTATGTTATTCTTTTATTAATCAGTATTTATGCAATTTTGTGCTTAATTCATTGTTGCTTTGTTGTTTTGATCAAATTGGCCACTTGATTCTTGATTGCAAAGTAATTCTTTGTTAGTTTGGATAATTTTTAGTCCGTAATTGCTGGAATTATTCAAACACAAGTAACCCTTGGTGTAAAAACCTAGGAAATTGCATAATCTAGCAATATCACCATACGTTTGGGTAGCTAGAATTAGGTCTCTCTATTTCTTAATGCAATTAACAGTTGTTAGATGCCAAAGGCCCAAGGACGTTCCTTGGCAACTTGTTAATTAGTGATTAATTAGAGGTCGTTCCCTAAATAATCTATGCTTAAGGAGGGATATGGTTGGTGAGAAGCGTCTTCCACCTCCATAACTAATTTATTGAGTTAAATAAGAGAATATAAGTTTCAATGATCAATCCCAACAACTAAAGTGGATCCAACTCTTCAACTAGGCCTTTCTCATTATTTAATTTCTCTACTTTAATTATTTGCTTTTCTCTATTGCTTTCAATATTAGTTTAGTTTATCAAACCTCAAAACCCCCATTTTACTTTTATTGTTTGTTTCTTTACTTGGTCTTGACAAGGAAAATAAGTAAGTATCAATTCCCTGTGGATTCGACCCTATTGCCACTATCTGCAAGTTTATTGTTGATTGTTTAATAGGTTTATTTTTGACGGCTTCGACAACCGCTATCAACCGTGCCCAGAAAAACTCAGGTTCGGCGGCCTAAGCTTAGAGTTCGGCGGCCGAACCATTTGAGGTGAAGAAACTATTTCTTTAAAAAAGAACTTTCGGCGGCCTAAAGTCAGAGTTCGGCGGCCGAACTTGGGTGACTTTCGTCTCTGTTCCTCTCTTTCGGAAGCCGAACTTTAGGCTTCGGAGGCAGACCCAAAACACACTTTCGGCGGCTGAAGGTTAAATGTTCGGCGGCCGAAAGTGTGGGACTTTCGTCTCTGTCCCTCACTTTCGGAAGCCGAAGGTTACACTTTGGGGGCTGGTTGAAAAACCCACTTTCGGCGGCCGAAAGTCAATGTTCGGCGGCCGAACATAGGGGACTTTCGTTTCTGTCCCTAACTTTCGGAAGCCGAAGGTTGAGTTTAGGGGGCACAAAAAATCCTTCTTTAAAACTTTGAAAAATCATAACTTATGCTACAAAAATCCATTTTTCAATCCGTTTGAATTTTTATAACCTATATTTTTAGAACTTTCATTTTGATGAAAAATAATTTCAAAATCACTTCTTTTGGAAAATTTCATTTTGATCCCTGAAAGTCAAGTACTTAGAAAAAAGGCTATATCTAAAAGAACTTTTAGAAAAGAAGGAACCTTGAGCCATCACAATCAATTACTTGAAATTCACAATGAATAGAATATAACAAAGCATAAACAAAAATAATTTCTTATCCCTTTCTTGTGGTATGCTTCCATATTAGGCACTTTTCACTTTTGTGACAGAAGTAATTTCATTTATTTCAATAGGGGACCTACAAGCTCAATACAAACACCTTTAAAGATAATTAGTAGCACACCAATTGTTTATTAATCATCAAAACAAGGATTAGGACATTTAGGTCCAACAATATGCTTTCATGAAATGCGCCACAGCACAAACATATCACATCAAGGATGAATTTGTCACCACTAGCCCTCTACATATCATAACATGTCCAACTACACCAGGGGCGATTAGGCCTCACCTAGTGCTCGCTTACATAACTCATATCATAACATGTCCGACTACACCAGGGGCGATTAGGCCTCACCTAGTGTTCGCTTGCATAAACATAGTACCAGGGGTGACCTGGTCTCTTCATCTCATATCATATCATCATCATCATTATCATATACTATCATGGTGAGGGCTAGAGGATCATTCAACATTCATCCACATCAACAACATAATATGCAATGCATCATATTCGTGAGTACTAGTGCAGCACAACCTATTATATATTTCATGGCATTTTATGATGCATGGATCATACTAAAACATTCGTTTAATTTTTAAAACATAAGGGTTAGTTCCACTCACCTGTGACTAGCTCAGGGCCGACTCTGAAACGGCTAACACTGGTGGCCTCCTCGTTCCCTCGGGTCCGATCCTACACAGGTGGACTCGAATGAGGTGCCAAACATACTCTAAACAACTCATAAACAACTCCCCAAAAACCCCCTAAAACATCAAAGAAACATGCATACAGAATACTCAAGAAAAAGCTGGACAGGGCACTTTCGGCGGCACTTTCGGCGGCCGAAAGTCCCAGACAGAGACGAAAGTCAGGCAAGTTCGGCGGCACCTTCGGCGGCCGAACCCTCACTCCAGAGACGAAAGTCAGGCACTTTCGGCGGCCGAACATTACCTTCGGCGGCCGAAAGTCTGCTTTCAAGCCAAAACTCAACTTTCGGGGGCAAGGTTAGGCGGCCAATCCCTGCATCCTCAGGCAGGTTAGGCGGCCGAACCTGAGTTCATCCAGAACTCAGCCTTTGTGCATTTCAAGCCTCCCAAACCTTCCTAACACCCCAAAACAAGCATCCAACTTCTCAAACACATGCATACATCCTCAACCATGCACAAGGGAGCTCAAACAAGCTTAAACTCCCAAAAACAACATCTAAAGCATACATAGATAGTTTATGACCCACATAGGCCAAAACCATCAAAACAAACCAAACCTCACATACTCTCTCCCAATCATGCATACTCTCTCCCATATGCTCAAGGGGCTTGAAAACTAACTTAAACCCCAACACAAACATCACATGAACATACATTATCATACATTGGGTATAAAACCCACATAAACCCTAACATGCATATCTACCCATCAAAACCATCTTAAAACTTCATGAAACGTAAAGAAAAGCATAGATCCACACTTACCTCTTGAAGATCGAGGGTTGGTGCGACCCAAAGCTTGAGATGTGGAGAACCCAAACTCTTAAAGTCTCCAAGCTCTCCAAACCTTGATCCAAGCTTTAAAACTCTTCAAAACAACCATATAGCTTATAAAACGTGAAGGATTTGAAGAAAAAGCAAGAAAACGACTAGAGGAGGACATGAACACACCTGAGCTCGAGAATGGGGAGAAAACTCGCCCATTTTCGGTCTGAGGGGCTTTTATAGGTGGCCAGCCAAACCTCCTTCGGCGGCCTAACGTGCATGCAAAACACCCCCATGTTCGGCGGCCGAACTTGAGGTTCGGCGGCCGAACCTGGTTTGTTCAAACATAGCTTTCGGAGGCCAAAAGCGGTCCCAAAACCAACTCATGTTCGGCGGCCGAACTTCACTTTCGGCGGCCGAACCTGGCAAAAACCTCCTTAGTCTTTTCTTTTTTTTTTCAAAACTCAAATCTTTTTCATTTAAAACCATGAAATCAGTAAAAATCATTTTAGAAAACACATTTTACCCCTCTAGAAGACTCTGGCATCATCAACATTCCATATTCCAACGGAGATTCCGCCGGAAGGTAGGGATTCCGATGCCGGAATCTAGCCGGGTATTACAAATACACACTCCCTGCTCACATACAGACACCTATTCCCATGAATCCCCATGAGTAACAGCACCCATATGTGAAGAGGAAGTGCCTACTACATCTGACTCATCAAGCATCTCAACAGGAAATATTAAAGAGATAACAACTTCAACACCAACTAGGAGAAGCACAAGACTCTCAACTAGACCTAGATGGCTAAATGACTTTGTGGCAGCTTTTATATGTCATGATAATCTTGGTGCATCCCCCAATACTGCCACAAGTATTTTGTGGCAAATGTATCTATGATTCATAAACTAAATTCCTATCTTCAAGCAAAAGGGGACAACAACTGGGTGCAAGCCATGCAAGATGAACTAAATGCCTTAAAGCTAAACAATACATGGTAATTTACTACTCTACCAAAGGGAAAAAGGGCTATTGATTCTAAATGGGTTTACAGGATTAAGCATAAGCTAGATGGATCTGTTGATTAGTTTAAAGCCCAATTGGTAGCCAAAGGCTTCAACCAACTATCTGGGGTTGATTACATTGACAATTTTTCTCCAGTATCCAAACTGGTTACTGTAAGAATGTTTATAGCCATAGCAACTGCTAAGAACTGGCCAATACATCAGTTAGATATCAACAATGCCTATTTGCACGGGCATGTAGAAGAAGACCTATATATACTACCCCCAAAAGGCTATGACAAAGCTCAACCAGGACAGGTGTGTAAATTAATTAAGAGTATCTACAGCCTAAAACAAATAGGGAGAATGTGGAACAAAAAACTCACCAATTGTTTGAAGCAATATGGGTTCAGCCAATCCTTTTTTTGTCACGGTCTTTTCACAAGATCAGAAAAGGACAAATTTTTAGCATTACTCGTGTATGTTGATGATATAGTTATAGCAAGTCAATCAGAAGAAGACATCTCAAATGTAAAAGCTTACCTAGATGGACTCTTCAGGTGTTATATACACGTATACATATACAGTACAGGAAGACCAGGACCCCAGTCTACGGCCTGGCACGGAACAGTTACTGGGACTATGTGGTGACAGGTTTACCTTTGATGTGAATTGTCTGTGATATGATGCATTACATACGATCATGTTTTAATGACTTGTTTGACTGTTCTACTCACTGGGCTATAGAGCTCATCCCACTCCCTTAACCCCAGTCTTGCAGGTTCAGTGTACAGTGTACAGGAGAGATCAGCAGAGGACAGAAAGAGTAAAGAGATTTGTAATAGCTTAGAGTGGACATGTAATATTACAAGATGTATTAGTTGTGTATATCTATAGCTTAGTTATTTTGTGTTGTAAATCTTTTGTTATGTACATGATCTGTATGTATCTATGTTTTACAGAGTATGTGAAAAACCAGGCTTAACAGGTATGAGTTAACCCATCTAGAGCAAGCTCTAGTCAGGGGTACAGAGTACAGAGTACAGAGATAGTGCATGCACAGGTTAAGCCTTGGTTCAGAAAAGAGTTTTTATTTTCACAGAAAATGTATGATCATGTATGAGATTTACAGGTACACAGAGAATATAGCAGGCTTGCTACGGTTTCTGGCGGCCTTAAGCCGACCTGAATTCTAGCACCGGTGACGGTCCATTTTGGGGTCGTTACACTTCACAATCAAGGATTTAGGCTATATCAAATATTTTATGGGAATGGAAGTGGCCCGTTCTGAAGCTGATCTTTTCCTTCACCAAAAAAAATATGCGTTAGACATTCTTCAAGACACCGGATTCATGCATGCTAAGATATCTGACTTTCCTTTACCGCAAGGACTTAAACTAGATAATGAAATTGGTCCAATTTTGACAGACTCAGATAGATACCGGAAATTAATAGGCAAACTACTTTACCTTGGGGTTACCAGGCCAGATCTCTCCTACGCAATATAACATCTCAGTCAGTTCATGCAGCAACCACACCAACAATAATGGGATGCAGCCCTTTATATACTTCGTTATTTAAAAGACTACCCAACACGAGACTTATTTTTTCCAACATAAAACGATTTCAAGATCCGAGTTGTCTTTGATGCAGACTGGGCATCTTGCCCCATGACCAGAAAATCCCTCACCGGTTACTGCGTTTTCCTTGGTGAATCATTGATATTCTGGAAAATCAAAAAACAAAATATTGTTAGCAGATCAACTGCAGAAGCCAAATACTGAAGCATGGCAATTACAGTATGTGAACTAAAATGGGTTACTTATCTGTTAAAGGAGTTCCATATACAGTCGGAGCTCCCCATCCCTCTGCATTGCAACAACCAAGCCGCTCAACATATAGCAGCCAACTCCGTATTCCACGAAAGGATGAAGCATCTGGACATCGACTGCCACTTTGTACGAGAGCAACTCTCCAGAGACTTCATTTCAATCGTGCATGTGCCATCCCGACAGCAGATTGCTAATATGTTCACCAAATCTCTCGGCGCGGCGCACTTCTAGAATCTTCTCTCCAAGATGGGATTACCCAAAATTAGGACATCTCCATCTTGCGGGGGGGCTGAAGAGATAATAAAAGCCAAGATCCAAACGATGCCGCAGAAGAAAAGCGAGAAAACCAAAGGAAAGGAAACAACAGTGTAGAGGGAAAATAAAATGATGTGTCATTTTTATTTATAAGTACAGTGTCTCCTAGATTCTTCCAAAATAGTGTAGAGGACATCAACCCGTTAGTTTGTTGAGCTTTCTGTTATTTCCCTCTCAAAACATGTATATAAACACTCATTCTCAATTAATGAATTGCATCAATTTCTTCTCTAAATTTACAGTTACTTTCTCAAATTATTACCACTATTTTCCATTCATCGGGGTTCACTTGAAATGCCCATACCTATAAAAGAATTAAAACGAAACAATCCACATAACCACAATTGCTAGGAGTCAAAGAAGCCTTCTGTAATACTCGGCTAGACTCCAGTATCGGAATTCCTATTGCCCGGTGGAATCTCGGATGTCGGAAGCCTCTAGTAGGGTAGAAACATGTTTTCATAAAATGTTTTAATGTATTTCATGATTTTAAGTAAAAAGGAAATGAGTTTTTGCATGAAAACAACCTTGGAGGAAAACTCAGGTTCGGCCGCCGAACCTCAAGTTCGGCCACCGAACATGTATGCACTTCGGGAGTGCTTTAGGCCTCCGAAAGCATAAGTGAGGGAAGTCCAGGTTCGGCCGCCGAACATGGCATGCATGCGGAGGCACTTTCGGCTCCCGAATGTGGCCTGGCCAGCCACCTATAAAGGGGTCCCTTAGCCGAAAACGGGCGAGCTTTTTTCTCCATTTTCGGCCAAGGTGAGCTCTCCGCCGTCCCTCACCGATCTTGAGTCTCTTCCTTCCATTCTTCATGATGTTTATGAGTTTGCAACTTTGTTTTGAAGGTTTTGAGCTTTTGAGCAAGTTTTGGAGCTTGGAGGTTCAAGGAACTCTCTCTCTCCCATTTTCCAAGCTAGGGTCGTTCTCCTCTCGATCTTCAAGAGGTAAGGGCCGATCTTGAGCTTATTGCATGTTTTAAGTAAGTTTTAAGTAGATCTATGGGGTAGAATGCATGTTTAGCTCATGGTTAGGTTTATGGGTTTCATATGTGTTTATGAGCAATGTGGATGCTTGATGTGTTGTAGATGGGGTTTAAGGTAGTTTGATGCCCCTAGGAACTTGCATGCTTGTGTATGTATGTTGTAGATTAGGATAGTGCACGTTTGGATGGTTTTGAGAGGAGATTATGCATGAGGAACCAAGTTTCTGCCCTTTGGCAGAAACCAGGTTCGGCAGCCGAAGGATTTTCGGCCGCCGAACCTGCCTGGGAGGCAAGCCTTTCGGCTGCCGAAGCCTGCCCCCGAAAGAGGACTTTCGTCTCTGTCTGGGAGTTTCGGCCGCCGAAAGTGCCGCCGAACATGCATGAATTGCGGCTCTGTCTGGGAGTTTCGGCCGCCGAAGGTGCCGCCGAACCTACCTGACTTTCGACTCTGGAGGGACTTTCGGCCGCCGAACCTGCCGCCGAAAGTGCCCTGTCCAGCCTTCCTTTGCATGTCTTTGCATGGATGTTTTGAGGTGTTTTAGAGGGTTTTTGGGGGATGTTTTCAGAGTCATGTTATGGTATGTTGGTCCCTCATTTGAGTCCACCTGTGTAGGTTCGGACCCGAGGAACCGAGGACCTCAGCAGTGAGTCAGCTGCTTCAGTCAGTGTCAGAGCTAGCCAGAGGTGAGTAGAATAACTCCTTATGTTTCAAGTAAATAAATCTGTTTTGAGCATATTCATGCATCACGGATGCCATGTGATATTTTAGGTTGTTTGCATTAGAAATCACGAATATGTTGCATTGCATAATATGTTGTTGATGTGGATGAATGTTGAATGATCCATTAGCCCTCATATGTTATGACGTGATGATATGATATGGAAGTCCAGGTGTGGCCTGCACTACGCCCCTGGCACTATGTAAGAGAAAGACCGGATGTGGCCTGCACTACGCCCCCGGCACTATTGGTTATGTATGTTATGTTATGTATAAGAGAAAGACCAGGTGTGGTCTGCACTACGCCCCTGTCATGATTGGAATATGTAGAGGGCTAAATGGTGACAAGTTCATCCTTGATATGATTAGTTGTGATGTGACGCATTCCATAAACTTTTAATATAAATGTTTTATTATTCTGCTCACTGGGCTCTTGTAGCTCACCCCTTTTTCCCTTAACCCCCAGGTTTGCAGGTACAGGGTAGACCAGGAGGTCCGCAAGAGTAATGAAGTCATGTGTTTGTAATAGATAGCGTGTGGACATGATGAAATTGTAATGTAATGTCTTATGTAGTCATGTCATGTAATAATGATATTGAGGATTAGAGATTGTGCTTGACTCTATGTGTAAGGTGTCCCTTTTAATACATGATCTTAGATGTTTATGTCAACCAACTCAACATATATTGTATCGCCCATTGGGGCATTAATGAGATCCCACAGAGGGGTCATGGTTATGATTATGTTCATGTTTAGTGCATGTACAGGTTGAGTTTGGTGTATGAATGTAAGGAAAAGTTTTAATTTTTATGTGTGTTGTTGATCATGTATGGGATTAAACAGGTTTACAGGTTGAATGTCAGGCTTGCTACGGGTCCCGGCGGCCTTAAGCCGACCTGGATCCTAGCGCTGGTAGCGGTCCGATTTTCGGGTCGTTACAGAGTGGTATCAGAGCCCTAGGTTCATATGGTCGGACCTAGAGTGTCGGGCTCATAGATGTTATAGAAGGTCAAGCACAATAGGAAAGGTAATGTCCACTAGGATAGGATGTGGAGTCCTTTCTTGTATGATGATGTGAAATGCCATGATTATATACATGTGCATTAATGCTATGATATGAATGATATGTATGTGATGCGGATTCATGTGTGCCCACATGAACCATATGATGCTAACGTTTATGTGATGTGTACTGTTTTTCAGAAAACAGGATGAGAGGAACTCGTCGATCTGCACGATTGACTGGAGTGCCACCTGAGGATGAGGGCATGAGCGCCCGTCCTCCTGCATTGCCTAGGGCAATGTCTAGTAGGGCTAGCAGAGAAAGAGCAGTAAGAGACCCTAGAAGGTCTCTGGATCTGGGTAGAAGCAGATCAGTGAGGGGAACAGTTCAGGGAGGAATGTCAGAGGACATGGGGGATGATATGGATGTAGAGCAGAGGAGAGATGGCAGTCTGGGAGTTAGCATGTAAGAAGAGGGTATGGGAGAGTCCCAAGGAGGCACTCAGGCCTCGGGATTTGCTCAGCCACCCCACTACCCACACTTCTCACAAAATCCCGGGTATTCGATGGGAGGTACATCGGATTACCCTAGCTTTACCCCTTATCCCACACACATGCCATACCCTCCCTACTACCCACAGCACCCAATGTATCCACCCCCAACCTACTATCCAAATCCAGCTAACCCTACCTCAGAAAATGTTGCACCTCCTCCACCATCAGCAGAACCCACAGTTCCAGCAACCCACATGCCTAAGCCTAGCTCATCTGGTGGGAGCAAGGTCAAGATGACCGACTACATGAAGCTGGGTGCTCCCCAGTTTGAAACCGGTGATGACCCGTTTGTGTACCTTGAAAGGGTCAAAACAATTACAGATGAGATAGGAGCGGATGACAGCAGAGCCATTCAGATGGCTGGGTTCACACTCAAATGCAAAAAGGCCCGTGAGTGGTTTAAGAACTATGTGAGCCCGAGGTTGGACAGCCTATCATGGGAGGAGTTTGCAAATGAATTTGCAGGATGGGCTTTTCCTGATAGTTCAAGAGAATTGAAGATGATTGAGTTTGAACAGTTAAGGCAGACAGAGGAAATGAGTGTAGAGGAGTACACCGATAGATTCTTGGAGCTGTTGCCATTTGCAGGGCAAACTCTTGACACAGACCAGAAGAAGTCAAGGAGGTATATCATGAAGCTTCACTCCAGGTATTCCTCCTTGATCCAGTCTGCAGATAGGGAGAGCTTCCATGCCATAGTGGATATGGCTAGGAGGATGGAGGCTAGTGCTATCATCGAGGGGAAAGTCAAGCAGTTAGTGGCACAGCCTTCTGGTTCCAAGACTCCAGGCTCTTCTTCAATGAGTGCAGCAGCTTCAGGTAGTAAAAAGTGGGACAGAGGCTCTAGGAAGTCGAAGAAGAACAAGTTCTGGAACAAGGTTAAGTCCAGTCTGGGATTTGGAGGTGGCTCAAGCTCTGGTGCGGATAATGCATTTTGTGCAAGGTGTGGTAAGCCACACAGGGGAGTATGTCGGTTTGGGACGACAGCCTGTTACAGATGTGGTCAGGAGGGGCATATGTCTCGAGAATGTCCAAGAGCAGCCCCGATGGCACAGTCCCAGCAGACAGCTTCAGGTAGTGTAGCGCAGCCAGTAGCTCCAGCCACGACTCATGTAACAGCCCGGAAACCGAACTGCCACCGGCACTAGGATCCAGATCGACTTAAGGTCGCCGGGACCCGTAGTAAGCCTGCTCTCCTGACTGTGAACCTGTGACATCCCATACATGATCATATATTTTCTGTAAAACAACATAAAACTTTTCTTCATTCCAAGGCTTAACCTGTGCATGCACTATCTCTGTTCTCTACCAATCCCTACTAGAGCTCCTCATTGCTCTAGGCGGATAAAACTCATAATGTTAAGCCTGGTTTTCTCATAAACATACAACAATATATAAACATAAACTGATCATGTGAAAACACAAAAAGGGATTACAACTCTTATAATCAAGCACCATTCTATACACTGTACACATACATTATCTCTTTACATTTACATGTCCACACTGACTAACTATTACAAACTAGATACTCTTCCTGTACCCTGCTGACTTCCCTCTGAATTCTGAACCTGCACAACTGGAGTTAGGGGAGAGGGATGAGCTACTATAGCCCAGTGAGTAGAACAGTAATAAAGAACAGGTGATAAAACATGCTTTCATGCAATGTATCACATCACAAGTAATCACATCTCAGCATGGACGGATCAACACTCCCTCTATACCATATGCCTGGTCCCCGTAGGGCTGTTCCAGGTCTTTATGCCTGGTCCCCGTAGGGCTGTTCCAGGTTGTAACGACCCGGAAACTGGACCGCTACCGGCGCTAGGATTCAGGTCGGCTTAAGGCCGCCAGAACCCGTAGCAAGCCAAACATACATCCTGTGAACCTGTTTAATCCCATACATGATCAACAACATACATAAAAATTAAAACTTTTCTTTCCAAGCCTAACCTGTGCATACATAACATATCATAAACCCCTCATTGGAGTCCTCATCAAATACTCCAATGGGTAACATAACATATGATAGGCTTAGATAACATAAACATCATAAAAACATTTTTGGATCATATACACAAGGGATTAAAACAAACTCTAGTCAAGCACATTCTAAACTTTCATTACATTACATAACATACTTTTACATTATAAATAAACCATGTCCACTACTATACTATTACATAGACTTCTCTTACTCTTGCTGACTTCTCTATCTACTCTGTACCTGCAAGACTGGGGTTAGGGGAGAGGGGGTGAGCTATAAAGCCCAGCGAGCAGAAAGATAAAAACATGTGATTTAGTTTCACCATTTTTATGTTTATTATTATTTATTTTATTTTATTATCATATTTATTTAACCTTTTCTTTTTCTTATTCATGCTTTCATGAAATGCAACACATCACAGCTAATCACATAAAGGATGGTATTGTCACCATTAGTCCTCAACATCTCCAAATGCCAGGGGCGTAGAATGGGCCTCACTGGTCTTTCTCTTACATAACATAACATTCTAAAGTGCCAGGGGCGTAGAATGGGCCTCGCTGGTCTTTCTCTTACATAGTGCCAGGGGCGTAGAATGGGCCTCGCTGGTCTTCCATAACATATCATCATAACATAACATCAGAGGACTATGGATCACCCAACAACCATCCACATCAACATCAAATTATGCAATGCAACATATTCGTGAATTTCTAATGCAAACATCCTGGAATATTTCATGGCATTAATGATGCATGAGTATGCTTTCAGATTCATTCATTTGTTCATTTATTCCATTACTTTACTTAGAAACTTAGGGAGTTATCCCACTCACCTGGTGACTGAAGCTTTAACAACGGACTCTGAACGACTATCTCACAACCGGGGGTCTCGGTTCCTCGGGTCCGAACCTACACAGGTGGACTCAAATGAGGCACCAAACAACAAGAACATAACTCTAAACATACCCCCAAAAACCTCCTAAAAACACCTCAAAACATCCCTAGAAAACATGCAAGAAAAGGCTGGGAAGGGCACTTTCGGCGGCACCTTCGGCGGCCGGAAGTCCCTCCAGAGCCGAAAGTCAGGTAGGTTCGGCGGCACCTTCGGCGGCCGAAACTCCCAAACAGAGACGAAACTCATGCATGTTCGGCGGCACCTTCGGCGGCCGAAAGTCTCGGACAGAGCCGAAACTCCAACTTTCGGGGGCAAGCTTCGGCAGCCTAAAGCTGCCTCCCAAGCCATGTTCGGCGGCCGAAAGCTCCTTCGGCTGCCGAACCTGGTTTCTGCCAAAGGGCAGAAACTTGGCTCCCTTAAGTATTTTTGCCTCCAAACTCACCAATCATGCATAAACTTGTTCTAAAACATGCATAAACACCATACATCACACCTAGCGGTCTCAAACTATCAAATACCCCAACTACAACACTTCAAACACACACAAACAACATACATTGTTCATCAAAACATCAAAACCCATAAACTCATCAACAAGCCTAAACATGCATCTCTACCCATAAAACAACTTAAAACTTACTTAAAACATATAAGGAGCTTAAGATCGGCTCTTACCTCTTGAAGATCGAGAGGGAGACGACCTAAACTTGGAGATCCACGAAAATGAGCTCCTGGGTTCCCAAAGCTCCAAAACTTGTTTCAAAAGTTCAAAACCTTCAATGCAAGCTTAAAACTCAAGAAAAATGGTGGAGATTTGAAGGAAGAACACTAGATCTGGAAGAGGGCGGTCAGAAGCTAGCTGTGGCCGAAAATGGGAGAAAGCTCGCCCATTTCGGCTAAGTGCTCCTTTTATAGTGGCTGGCCAGACCACGTTCGGGGGCCGAAAGTGCCTCCGCACGCATGCATGTTCGGCGGCCGAACTTGACTTTCGGCGGCCGAACCTGAACTTCCCTCACTCATGCTTTCGGGGGCCTAACGTGCCTCCAAAACGCATGCATGTTCGGCGGCCGAACTTGACTTTCGGCGGCCGAACCTGGGTTTTCCTCCAAAGACTTTTCATGCAAAAAAACTCATTTAATTTTCATACTTAAAACCATGAAATGCTTTAAAACATTTTATGAAAACATGTTTCTACCCTACTAGAGGCTTCCGACATCCGAGATTCTACCGGACGGTAGGAATTCCGATACCAGAGTCTAGCCGGGTATTACATTCTTCCCCCCTTAAGAACATTCGTCCCCGAATGTTCACCAAACAACACATAACATGGCAAACATATAACATACATATATAGCACATCAACACATAGGGATCCAACCTTAAAAGAGATGAGGGTACTGCTGGAGCATAGACTCCCGTGTCTCCCAAGTGCACTCTTCCAAGTTGTGGTGGTTCCACAGGACTTTCACCATCGGGATTTCCTTGTTTCTTAACTTTCTGATCTGGGTGTCTATGATCCGTACTGGCTGTTCAACATAGGTGAGATCCTCTTGGACCTCCACATCAGGCTCACTAAGAACCTTGCTCGGATCTGACACAAACTTCCTCAACATCGAAACATGGAAAACCAGATGGATTCTTGCCATTGAAGCAGGTAAATCCAGCTTGTACGACACATTCCCAATCTTTTGCAAGATTTCAAAGGGTCCGATGTATCGTGGGGCTAGCTTACCTTTCTTCCCGAAGCGAACCACTCCCTTCATTGGAGACACCTTGAGCAATACCAGATCCCCCTCCTGAAACTCTAACTGTCTCCTGCGGACGTCTGCATAACTCTTCTGTCTGCTTGCAGCAGTCTTGATTCTCTCTCTGATTATGGGTACCACCCTGCTGGTAATCTCTACTAGCTCAGGCCCTGCTAAGGCCTTCTCTCCAACTTCCTCCCAGCAAACAGGTGATCTGCACTTCCTTCCGTACAAAGCTTCATATGGAGCCATCCCGATGCTAGCATGATGGCTGTTGTTGTAGGCAAACTCCACCAAAGGTAGATGCTGCCTCCAAGAACCGCCAAAGTCCAGCACACACATCCTGAGCATATCCTCTATAGTCTGGATGGTCCTTTCTGACTGTCCATCAGGCTGGAGGTGGAAGGCCGTACTGAAATCCAACCTAGTACCCATAGCATTCTGCAGACTCCGCCAAAACCTAGAGCTGAACTGGGGCCCTCTATCTGACACTATCGAAACAGGAACCCCATGCAGCCTGACGATCTCATCCACATACACCTGCGCCAACTTGTCCACAGAGTAGCCACTCCTGACAGGGATGAAGTGAGCAGATTTGGTGAGTCTGTCCACAATCACCCATATGGAGTCCACTCTGTTGGACGCCGCCGGTAACCCTACTACGAAGTCCATAGCTATATTTTCCCATTTCCATTCTGGAATCGGTAGCGGGTTAAACATTCCAGCTGGCTTCTGATGTTCCAGCTTCACCCTCTGACACACTTCGTAGGCTGACACAAACTGTGCCACTTCTTTCTTCATCGCTGGCCACCAATAAACTTTCTTCAAATCTTGATACATCTTGGTGGCTCCGGGGTGAATGTTGTATCTTGCATTATGAGCCTCCCTCATAATGTCTCCTTTTAGCCCTATGTCATCTGGTACACATAGTCTGCTCCCATAGCGGAGGATCCCCTTGCTGTCGAATCTGAACTCACTATCATTGCCTGACTGAACAGTCCTGGCAATCTTTACTAACTCTGGGTCCTCATGCTGTTTCTGAGCCACCTGCTCCAGAAACACGGGTGTCACTTTCATCTGAGCCAACAAGGCACCTGTACCAGACAACTCCATCTGTAGACCTTCCTCAATAAGCTTGTAGAACTCCTTCACCACTGGCCTCCTCTCTGCCGATATGTGGGATAAACTGCCTAGTGACTTCCGGCTTAGGGCGTCTGCCACGACATTCGCCTTGCCCGGATGGTACTGAATCTTGCAATCATAGTCACTCAGCAGCTCCACCCACCTTCTCTGTCTCAAATTCAAATCTCTTTGACTCAGGATGTACTGCAGGCTCTTATGATCTGTGAAGATCTCACATTTTACCCCATAGAGGTAGTGCCTCCACATCTTGAGTGCAAAGATTACTGCTGCCATCTCAAGGTCATGTGTGGGGTAATTCAACTCATGCTTCTTCAGCTGCCTAGAAGCATAAGCAATCACCCTCTCATTCTGCATCAGTACACAACCCAGTCCCACACGGGACGCATCACAAAAGACTGTAAAGTCCTCATCACTAGATGGCAGAGCTAAAACTGGTGCTGAAGTCAACCTCTTCTTAAGCTCTTCAAAACTCTCTTCGCACTGGTCGGTCCACAGAAACTTCTGATTCTTCCTGGTTAACCTGGTCAGAGGAGCTGCTATCTTTGAGAAGTCCTGAACGAACCTCCTGTAGTAACCTGCCAAACCCAAGAAACTTCTAATCTCTGTCACTGAAGTGGGTCTAGGCCAGTTAGCCACAGTTTCTGTCTTCTTGGGGTCCACCTCAATACCATTCTCTGACACTACATGCCCCAAGAACGAAATGCTCCTCAGCCAGAACTCACATTTAGAGAACTTGGCATACAAGCCATGTTCCCTCAAAGTCTGCAAGACCAACCGCAGATGATGGGCATGCTCCTCTGCATTCCTAGAATACACTAGGATATCATCTATAAAGATAATAACGAAGTGATCCAGGTACTGACTAAACACTCTGTTCATGAGATCCATGAATGCTGCAGGGGCGTTGGTCAACCCGAACGGCATTACAAGGAACTCAAAATGCCCATATCTGGTCCTGAAAGCTGTCTTCGGTACGTCTTCATCTCTGATCCTCAGCTGATGGTACCCAGATCTCAGATCTATTTTGGAGAAACAACCTGCTCCTGCTAACTGGTCAAATAGATCATCGATCCTTGGCAAAGGGTACCTATTCTTGGTAGTGACTTTGTTCAACTGTCTGTAGTCGATACAAAGCCTAAGGGATCCATCCTTCTTTTTCACGAACAACACTGGAGCACCCCAAGGTGAGGCACTCGGTCGGATGAAACCCTTGTCTACCAGCTCTTGCAACTGTTCTTTAAGCTCTTTCAGCTCTGCTGGCGCCATCCTGTAGGGAGGGATAGAGATCGGTCTGGTTCCTGGCATCAATTCTATCTCGAACTCTATCTCCCTAGGAGGCGGTAAACCTGGCAGCTCGTCTGGGAAAACATCTAAGAACTCTCTAACCACAGGCACTGAGGCGGGCTCTCTGACATCTCTGTCTAGCTCTCTCACATGAGCTAGATAACCCTGACAACCCATCCTGAGCAGCCTACGAGCCTGTAGGGCTGATATTAAACCTCTAGGTGTACTCCCCCTGTCTCCTCTAAAGACAACCTCTGACCCATCCTGACATCTGAACTTAACTACCTTGTCTCTGCAATCCAAGGTAGCACAATGGGTAGATAACCAGTCCATCCCTAGAATGACGTCAAAATCTGTCAAATCTAGAACCACAAGGTCGGCGGATAGGCATCTTCCCTCTATGAAAACCGGACTGTACTGGCAGACTGACTCTGCCACTGACGGGTCACATTTGGGTCCACTGACCCATAGGGGACACTCTAACCCAAAGACCATCAAACCCAACCTCTCGACCGCTCTCGGAGAAACAAAAGAATGGGATGCACCCGGGTCCATTAAGGCATAAACATCTGAACAACCAATGATGATATTACCTGACACCACGGTGTTGGATGCATTCGCCTCTTGCTGCGTCATCGTGAAGATCCGTGCTGGAGCTGACGGACCTTCCCCTCTGTAACCTGTTGAAGAAGAGGCTGACCCTCTCCCTCGGCCTCTGCCACTAGCCTGTGTCGCGACTGAAGCTGCTGGCTGTGCCACACTACCCGAAGCTGTCTGCTGGGGCTGTGCCATAGGAACTGCTCTCGGACACTCCCAAGACATGTGTCCCTCTTGCCCACACCTGTAGCAGGCTGTCGTCCCAAACCGGCATACCCCCCGGTGTAGCTTACCACACCTCGCACAAACTGCGTTATCAGCACCAGAGCTTGAGCCACTTCCTAATCCCAGACCTGACTTGATTCTGTTCTAGAACTTATTCTTCTTTGGTTTCTTAGTGGTACTGCCCCACTTCTTACTAGCTGAACTCAAGGATGAAGGGTCTATCCTTCCCCCACCTGGGGTCTTAGAACTTGAAGGCTGTGTCACTGACTGTTTAACTGACCCCTCGATGATTGCACTAGCCTCCATTCTCCTGGCCATGTCTACAATGGCATGGAAACTTTCTCTATCAGCTGACTGAATCAAGGAGGAATACCTGGAATGGAGCCTCATGATATACCTCCTTGACTTCTTCGGATCTGTGTCCAGATGTTGCCCAGCAAACGGCAACAACTCTAAGAATCTATCGGTGTACTCATCGACACCCATCTCATCTGTCTGCTTCAGCTGTTCAAACTCAATCATCTTCAGCTCCCTTGAACTGTCAGGGAAAGCCCATCCTGCGAACTCATTCGCAAACTCCTCCCATGAAAGACTGTCCACCCTCGGTTTCACATAGCCCTTGAACCACTCACGGGCCTTTTTGCATTTCAGGGTGCAACCAGCCATCTGAATGGCTCTGCTGTCATCAGCCCCTATCTCATCTGTAATTGTTTTTACCTTCTCCAGGTACACAAACGGATCATCACCGGTATCAAACTGGGGAGCACCCAACTTCATATAGTCGGTCATCTTGGCCTTGCTCCCTCCAGATGAGGTAGGTTGAGGTCTTTGGGTTTCTGTAACTGCGGTTTCTGCTGGTGGTGGAGGTGCGGCATCCCCTGGGATAGGGTTTGCTGTGCCGGGATGGAAGGATGGAGGTGGGTACATAGGGTACTGTGGATACTGTGGGTAGAAAGGTGGGTATGGCATGTGAGAAGGGTAAGGATTAAAACTGGGGTAATCCGATGTACCTCCCATCGAATACCCGGGGTATGGTGAAAAAGGTGGGTACTGGGGTGGTGCAACAAACCCCGAGGCTTGAGTGCCTCCTTGAGACTCACCCATGCCCTCTTCTGGCATGCTCACACCAAGATTACCATCCCTCCTCTGGTCCACATCCATCTCTTCTCCCACATCCACTGACCTGCCTCCTTGAACCGTTCCTCTTACTGATCTGTTTCTACCCAGATCCAGAGACCTTCTAGGGTCTCCCACCGCTCTGTCCCTGTTGGACCTACTTGACATTGCCCTTGGCAATGCTGGAGGACAGGCGCTCGTGCCCTCATCCTCCGGTGGTACTCTAGTCAATCTAGCTGATCGACGAGTTCCTCGCATTCTGTTTACTGAAAAACAGCACACATCACATAAACATTAGCATCGAATGGTTCATGTGGAAACACATGAACCCTCATCACATACATATCACATAACCTGGCATATCATACTTTCATGCAAGACAGGACTCTACATCCTATCCTAGTGGACATGATTTCCTATTGTGCTTGACTTTCTATAACATCTATGAGCCCGACACTCTAGGTCCGACCATATGAACCTAGGGCTCTGATACCACTCTGTAACGACCCGGAAACCGGACCGCTACCGGCGCTAGGATTCAGGTCGGCTTAAGGCCGCCAGAACCCGTAGCAAGCCAAACATACATCCTGTGAACCTGTTTAATCCCATACATGATCAACAACATACATAAAAATTAAAACTTTTCTTTCCAAGCCTAACCTGTGCATACATAACATATCATAAACCCCTCATTGGAGTCCTCATCAAATACTCCAATGGGTAACATAACATATGATAGGCTTAGATAACATAAACATCATAAAAACATTTTTGGATCATATACACAAGGGATTAAAACAAACTCTAGTCAAGCACATTCTAAACTTTCATTACATTACATAACATACTTTTACATTACAAATAAACCATGTCCACTACTATACTATTACATAGACTTCTCTTACTCTTGCTGACTTCTCTATCTACTCTGTACCTGCAAGACTGGGGTTAGGGGAGAGGGGGTGAGCTATAAAGCCCAGCGAGCAGAAAGATAAAAACATGTGATTTAGTTTCACCATTTTTATGTTTATTATTATTTATTTTATTTTATTATCATATTTATTTAACCTTTTCTTTTTCTTATTCATGCTTTCATGAAATGCAACACATCACAGCTAATCACATAAAGGATGGTATTGTCACCATTAGTCCTCAACATCTCCAAATGCCAGGGGCGTAGAATGGGCCTCACTGGTCTTTCTCTTACATAACATAACATTCTAAAGTGCCAGGGGCGTAGAATGGGCCTCGCTGG
Source organism: Manihot esculenta (assembly GCF_001659605.2). Classification (NCBI taxonomy): domain Eukaryota; kingdom Viridiplantae; phylum Streptophyta; class Magnoliopsida; order Malpighiales; family Euphorbiaceae; genus Manihot; species Manihot esculenta. The sequence continues at coordinate 14,541,878 of NC_035162.2, read as the reverse complement.
TCTTTCTCTTACATAGTGCCAGGGGCGTAGAATGGGCCTCGCTGGTCTTCCATAACATATCATCATAACATAACATCAGAGGACTATGGATCACCCAACAACCATCCACATCAACATCAAATTATGCAATGCAACATATTCGTGAATTTCTAATGCAAACATCCTGGAATATTTCATGGCATTAATGATGCATGAGTATGCTTTCAGATTCATTCATTTGTTCATTTATTCCATTACTTTACTTAGAAACTTAGGGAGTTATCCCACTCACCTGGTGACTGAAGCTTTAACAACGGACTCTGAACGACTATCTCACAACCGGGGGTCTCGGTTCCTCGGGTCCGAACCTACACAGGTGGACTCAAATGAGGCACCAAACAACAAGAACATAACTCTAAACATACCCCCAAAAACCTCCTAAAAACACCTCAAAACATCCCTAGAAAACATGCAAGAAAAGGCTGGGAAGGGCACTTTCGGCAGCACCTTCGGCGGCCGGAAGTCCCTCCAGAGCCGAAAGTCAGGCAGGTTCGGCGGCACCTTCGGCGGCCGAAACTCCCAGACAGAGACGAAACTCATGCATGTTCGGCGGCACCTTCGGCGGCCGAAAGTCTCGGACAGAGCCGAAACTCCAACTTTCGGGGGCAAGCTTCGGCAGCCTAAAGCTGCCTCCCAAGCCATGTTCGGCGGCCGAAAGCTCCTTCGGCTGCCGAACCTGGTTTCTGCCAAAGGGCAGAAACTTGGCTCCCTTAAGCATTTTTGCCTCCAAACTCACCAATCATGCATAAACTTGTTCTAAAACATGCATAAACACCATACATCACACCTAGGGGTCTCAAACTATCAAATACCCCAACTACAACACTTCAAACACACACAAACAACATACATTGTTCATCAAAACATCAAAACCCATAAACTCATCAACAAGCCTAAACATGCATCTCTACCCATAAAACAACTTAAAACTTACTTAAAACATATAAGGAGCTTAAGATCGGCTCTTACCTCTTGAAGATCGAGAGGGAGACGACCTAAACTTGGAGATCCACGAAAATGAGCTCCTGGGTTCCCAAAGCTCCAAAACTTGTTTCAAAAGTTCAAAACCTTCAATGCAAGCTTAAAACTCAAGAAAAATGGTGGAGATTTGAAGGAAGAACATTAGATCTGGAAGAGGGCGGTCGGAAGCTAGCTGTGGCCGAAAATGGGAGAAAGCTCGCCCATTTCGGCTAAGTGCCCCTTTTATAGTGGCTGGCCAGACCACGTTCGGGGGCCGAAAGTGCCTTCGCACGCATGCCATGTTTGGCGGCCGAACTTGACTTTCGGCGGCCGAACCTGAACTTCCCTCACTCATGCTTTCAGGGGCCTAACGTGCCTCCAAAACGCATGCATGTTCGGCGGCCGAACTTGACTTTCGGCGGCCGAACCTGGGTTTTCCTCCAAAGACTTTTCATGCAAAAAAACTCATTTAATTTTCATACTTAAAACCATGAAATGCTTTAAAACATTTTATGAAAACATGTTTCTACCCTACTAGAGGCTTCCGACATCCGAGATTCCACCGGACGGTAGGAATTCCGATACCAGAGTCTAGCCGGGTATTACACAGGTCTTTATGCTTGGTCCCCGTAGGGCTGTTCCAGGTCTTTCTTCTGAGGGCTATTGAATCCTTACTATGTCCATACAGTCATAGAATCAAGGATAAATGCAATGCATCATATTCGTGTACACTAATGCACTCACCCTATAGCATATTCATGATGCATGAAGCATGATAAAATACTCGTTTCTCATATGAAAATACTAAGTTCAGTTCCACTCACCTCGGGTTGACTCTGAACTGACTCTGCAGGTTCTGAAACTGGACTCACTGCTGACCTCCCTGATTCCTCTGATCCGTACCTACACAGGTGGACTCAAATGAGGGACCAAACTCACTCAAGAACATTTCTAAGAAACTCCCCAAAACCCTTCTAAACCATCCTAGAACATTCACAGAAAACATGCAAAAGAAGGCTGGACAGGGCACTTTCGGCGGCAGGTTCGGCGGCCGAAACCCCTCTCCAGAGACGAAACTCATGCGTGTTCGGCGGCACCTTCGGCGGCCGAAGGTCTCGTCCAGAGACGAAACTCACATACTTTCGGCGGCCGAAAGTCCCTTTCTAAACCGAAAGCTTAGCTTTCGGGGGCAAGCTTTGGCAGCCGAAACTGCCTCCAAGCATGTTCGGTGGCCGAACCTTCTTTCGGCGGCCGAACCTTCTTTCGGCGGCCGAACCTGGTTTTGTCCAGGGGACAGAACCTTGCTCTGTTTCATGCAAACTTTGCCCAAAAACCTACAACATGCATATCAACTACTCCCAACTAGCACATACACATATATATGCACAAAGGGGTCTCAAACTATCCTAAACCCCAAACAAACATAGCACATAACACTTAAACATGAAAGATCACCAAAAACCTCACCTGAACCTAAACATGCGTACTACCCATACAAACTTCATAAAACCTTCAAACATCAACAAAGAAGGGTCAGGATCTGTACTTACCTCTTCTAAACAAGAGATTACACGATCCTAACGTGGAGATAGAGAGAAATCCGTTCTCAAACTCTCCAACAAACTTTGTTCTTTTTGCTTAAAACCTTCAAAAATCATGAAAACTCTTAAAACCTTGGAAAGATTTGAAGGAAATCATAAAAAACATGAAAGTCAACGTGAGAGAGGCTGGAACTCACCTCTGGTTGTAAGTGGAGGAGAAATAGCCTCCTTCCACCGACCCTTGGCCCTTTTATAGGTGGCTGGCCAGACCACCTTCGGCAGCCGAACGTGAATCCGAAACCCTGCAATGTTCGACGGCCGAAAGTGACCTTCGGCGGCCGAACCTTTGCATTTTCCCTTATTGCTTTTCTTTCAAAACTCATTTCCTTTCACACTTGAAAACATTCAAAACTCTTCAAAAACACATGAAAACATATGTCTTACCCTTCTCGAGGGTTCCGACACTTGAGATTCCACCGAACTACAGGAATTCCGAAGCCGGACTTGAGCCGGGTATTACATTCTCCCCCCCTTAAGAACATTCGTCCCTGAATGTCCCTAACACAACATAAAACACATAGAAAAGGGGAAAAACTAACCTTAAAACAGATATGGGTACTGTTGGAGCATAGACTCTCGTGTCTCCCAGGTGCACTCTTCTAGATTGTGGTGGTTCCATAGGACTTTCACCATTGGTATTTCCTTGTTTCTCAGCTTTCGAATCTGGGTGTCAAGGATCCGCACTGGCTGCTCTACATAGGTGAGATCACTTAAGATTTCCACCTCAGGTTCACTAAGAACCTTCTCTGGATCTGACACAAACTTCCTCAACATAGAAACATGGAATACCGGGTGAATTCTTTCCATAGAGGTAGGTAAATCCAGCTTATACGATACATTTCCGATCCTTTGCAAAATCTCAAAGGGACCAATGTACCGTGGGGCCAGTTTACCCTTCTTTCCAAAGCGAACCACTCCCTTCATTGGAGACACCTTTAACAATACCATATCCCCCTCCTGGAACTCTATCTGTTTCCTACGGATGTCTGCATAGCTTTTCTGTCTGCTAACAGCTGTCTTGATCCTCTCTCTGATGATAGGCACTAACTTGCTGGTAATCTCAACTAGCTCTGGCCCTGCAAGAGCCTTCTCTCCTACCTCTTCCCAGCAAACAGGTGTTCGGCACTTCCTCCCATACAAAGCTTCATAAGGGGCCATCCCTATGCTAGCATGATGGCTGTTGTTGTAGGCAAACTCCACCAGAGGTAGATGCTGCCTCCAAGAACCGCCAAAGTCTAACACACACATTCTCAACATATCTTCTATGGTTTGGATGGTCCTCTCTGACTGACCGTCTGTCTGTGGATGGAAAGCAGTGCTGAAATCCAATCTTGTGCCCAATTCACTCTGCAGACTCCGCCAAAACCTGGAGGTGAACTGAGGTCCTCTATCTGATACTATCGACACTGGAACTCCATGCAGCCTCACTATCTCGTCTACATACACCTGCGCCAACTTGTCCACAGAATAGTTACTCCTGACTGGAATGAAGTGGGCAGATTTGGTGAGTCTATCCATAATCACCCATATGGAGTCTAGTCTGTTAGACGTCGCCGGTAACCCCACTACAAAATCCATAGCTATGTTCTCCCATTTCCATTCTGGAATCGGCAGTGGGTTAAGCATTCCAGCCGGCTTCTGATGCTCTAGTTTCACCCTTTGACATGTCTCGCAGGCTGACACGAACTGTGCCACTTATTTCTTCATTGCTGGCCACCAATATACTCTTCTCAGGTCTTGATACATCTTGGTGGCTCCAGGGTGAACGCTATATCTTGCATTATGAGCTTCCCTCATAATGTCTTCCTTTAAACTGGCGTTGTAACGACCCGGAAACCGGTACCCCTCAGTAACGGTCCGAACCATCACTGGCACTAGGATCCAGATCGGCTTAAGGCCGCCGGGACCCGTAGTCAGCCAACTATACTCTCGGTGTACCTGATAAATCCCAGTCATAAGACAAAACAATACTAACAATCCTGTAATACTCTGTAGGCTTAACTGCTGCTCCTCAGATATGTCAATCTGAAATGGCCCTCAGGGCCTGTACCAGGGACTACTATCTGCTGTGGTCCAGGGATTAACACAATCTGTAACACATCCCACTGGTATCTCATCGAAGCCATACATTAAGCCTAACTCACACATTTCTCATCAAGAAACGTAAAACAGGATTGTGTACAAGGGATGAATCATACATCACACTATAGCAGTGACACTAGGGAAAGCATAAGTCTATCCAGTATATGACAGTACATATGTCTCTATTACATTACAACTAATCTTTCAATTACAGCATGTCCACTATCTTATTACAACATACATTCACGCATAACTGTCCTCTGTACTCTTGCTGACGTTAACCTCCCATAGCTATCTCAGAACCTGCAAAACTGGGGTCAAGGGAGTGGGATGAGCTCTAGAGCCCAGTGAGGAGGAACAATAAAAACAGTTCATTCATTACATGCTTTCATGAAATGCATCACATCACAAACATATCATCTCAAGGACGAACGTGTCACCATAGCCCTCTACATACATAATAGTATGTCCAACTGTGCCAGGGGCGATTAGGCCTCACCTGGACTTCTCTGAAGTAACTCATATCATAACATGTCCAACTGTGCCAGGGGCGATTAGGCCTCACCTGGACTGCTCTGAGCTCTGATCTGACAGCCCAGCTGTCCTGACAGCCCAGCTGTCTCACTCATAGTACCAGGAGCGACCTGGACTACCCAGGGGCGACCTGGTATGGCTATCTCATGCCATAACTCTGTATCTGTCCTCCATCAAGGGCTAAGGATCATCCAACATTCATCCACACAAATATCAGCTTATGCAATGCAGCATCTTCGTGGAATCTAATGCAATACAACCTAATACATAACATGGCATTTTATGATGCATGGATCATGCTCGAGTCGTGTCATTTCTGAATGTCAAATAGTACAGTTAGTTCCACTCACCTGTAGCCTCTGCTTGGCTACCTCTGGGCTACCTTTACCTCTGAGACAGCTACGACTGCTAAACTCTTCGGTTCCTCGGGTCCAATCCTACAATGGAGGACGCAAATGAGGCACCAAAACATACTCGCTATAACTGATAAACACTGCCCCAAAACCCCTCTAGAACACTTCAAAACATGTATGCAAAACAAGCAAAGGAAGGCTGGACAGAACACTTTCGGCGGCAGGTTCGGCGGCCGAATGTCCTCTCCAGAGCCGAAACTCAAGTACCTTCGGCGGCCGAATCTCCACTTTCGGCTGCCGAACCCTTTCGGGGGCAAGGTTCGGGGACTACAACTCACTCCAGAGACGAAAGTCTCTACCCTTCGGCGGCACCTTCGGCGGCCGAATCCCCTAAACAGAGCCGAACCTCAAAAACACTCGGGGCAAGCTGATGCAAGGGGTTCGGCGGCCGAATCCTTCTTCGGCTGCCGAACCTGAGTTCTTCACGAACTCAGCTTCTTCCGCAACCTATCTCCTCCATCTTTTCCTCCTCGCTAACCATGCATAACGCCAAACCTCAACTTACATATACCCAAGTATATGCTCCAAGGGGTCCAAACCTACCTATCAACCCCAACCATCAACACACATAACACATAATCATGCATAAACCATTAAAACAGCACAACTAACCCTATAACCATAACTCTACCCTTAGCCTCTTAAAAAGCTATTAGAAATCATTAAAACAAGTATACAGACTTCCCTTACCTCCTGAAATCAGAAGCTGGACACCCTGAACACCAAACTATGCACCAACACCTCTTTTCCTTTACCAAAACACCAAAACTCTCTTCTTTTGGTTCACAACGTTCTACACACTTTACCACCCTCAAACCTGTGCATGAGTGATGAAAAACTTATAGATGAGTCATGGGAGACGTGGCATAACCTCTGGGACGATTTGGAGGTAACATCTGTCCCAAATCAATGACTAAGGAGTGCCCACACATTGGCTGGCCAACTCAGCTTCGGCTGCCGAAACTGCATGCAAAACCATGCAACGTTCGGGGGCCGAACATAACCTTCGGGGGCCAAACATTGGGCACTTTCGGCGGCCGAACTTACCTTCGGCAGCCGAACCTATCCTTTGTCCCCAATGCCTGTTCTCTTCACAACTCCCTCATGTTTCAGTAGAAACCTTTAAAATACTTACAATGAATGGAGAAAACCTTCTCTTACCCGTCTAGAAACCTCTGACATCCACGAATTCCACCGGACGGTAGAAATTCCGATGTCTGAATCTGCCGGGTATTACATTCTTCCCCCCTTAAAGAACATTCGCCCTCGAATGTTAAAACAAACAAACACATATACACACAAGTAAAGAAGGAAAGCCTACCACCTTCCTCTCAGAAGCGACACAGATACCACTGGAGTACATACTCCCGGGTTAGCCATATTGTCTGACTCTGTGGATTCTTATTTGCATCATCTGTGTCTTTCCTTTATAGGGACTGCTACCTTTTCTGTTTCTCTTTGGCTCTTAGCTTTCTCACTATGCTAGTTTCCTTGTACTCACTCCGGTCAGAGGAGCAATGACTCTCAGGATATGCTTCGTTTACTCACTCTACTTGTGACACAACACAAGGGAATAGACATGCCCTGATCTTGGCCTTCATGCCATGTTCTCTAGCTACTACTACACTGAGTAGCTACTGGGCATGCTTCTCTGTTTGTTTCTAAACTATTCTACGCTATTGCTGCGCACTCTGATCCTTGCCCGCTTTTCTTCTTCTCTCCCTTTGACCTACACTGACCTATCTGTAGAGCGTTCGCTAGCTCTCTCGCTTAGCTGGGTCTATAGGCTCAACTGACAAGCGACTTCTGTCTGAGGGCAGCTCACATCTCAGTTGCCTTACCCAGTAGATACTGTCTGGTATACTCAGAGTCGCTGAGCAGGTTTACCCCTTATTACGGGTTTAGACTCTTCACTATGATCAAGATGTCAGTTTTCTAACGTTTAGTTCCCAACTCTCAGATTTCTTCTAGAAAACCACTAGCTTCTACTAGCTGGTCCTATAGCTCATCCATGTAAACACCTGTCCTGGTAGTGATTTTGTACAACTGCTCACAGTCGTTACAAAATTTCAAGGTTTCATCCTTCGTTTCTCATACTGACACTGGACCATTCCAGGATGAGGTACGAGGTCGGATATAACCTTTCTCTACCAAGCGTCTCTATCCTATGCTGACTAGGCTCTCTTTGCAGGTGCCATTCTGTAGGGTAGAAGGAAAGAAATGATTCCGCGTCCAGACACCACTTCTATTCCACACTTTGACTCCCTGACAGATGGTAAACCTGACAGCTCATCTGGGACAACCATCTAGAACTCACTAGCAATGGGCGTTGAGGCTGACTCCCTGATCTGACTCCTAAACTCGCTCACAAGAGTTAGCACCCTCTGATACTCTTTCCTGTGTACCGTTGAGCCTATTGGGCTGACATCAAATCTCTAGGCACCTATACTCTGTCCTTTTCACGGACTATCTCTGATCCATCTTAGCCTCTGAACTCTCTTACCTTGTCTCTACAGACACAGACACAAGGAGTACAATGAGTAAGTAGCCAATCCGCCCTAGAATGACATCAACTGGTCAACTCTAGAACCATAAGGTCAGCTGGATAGTCTCTACTCACTCCAACCGCTAAACTGCTCTGACTGACTGACTCTGCCTCAGATGGATCATACTCGGGTCCACTAACCCAGAGCAAAATACTCTAAGCCTAGAAGTCATTCAACCCACTCGAGTTACAGCTCACTAAGTCACAAGGAAGTAGGAACACGCGGGTTCAAAACAAAACATACACATCTGAACATCCATAAGTGAACATCCCTGACGTCACTGTGTTCGATGTGATAGTTTCCTACGGAGTCAGAATGAAGATCCGAACTATAGGTAACGGACCTTCTCTCGGGAACGTACTAATGACAAGGCTAACCCTTTCCTCTGCCTCAATTTAGCACCGAGTCCCAGAGTAAACTGAAAGCTCCTCCTGCACTTACCCTTAGTCGTACTCTTTTCTTTCTCTTGTTTTGTTACTCTGACTTATGACACTTACTTTTCTCTTACTCTTATTCTTTTCTGTTCTTTGACTTATTTCTTATCTTTGAGGGTTGCACTCGGAGATGAGAGATCACTCTCCCTATCCCTATACCTGGCTAAATAGCATCTCATAGCAACACTCTCGAATATCTTTCCTGGTTCACTATCTCGCTAGTCCTCATTTGATTGTTTCTCTCTCTCGCACTCTGGTAGTGCAATCTTTACCATTCGTCGTTCTCACTCTCTTCGTTTAGCGGGTGGTACACCTGATGACTTGTCTGGGTCCTATCGACAACTTTTCTCTGACTGTGGGCACTACAACTGTTCCCCTTCTAATCTGACTAACTATGCTGTTTTTTCTGACACAAGCAAGAAACCTTTGATAACCTCGCCTAAACAGCGTAAGAGCCTCTAGGGCTGATAGCAAACTTCTAGGCATCTCTACTTTGTCCCCTCACACATTACCTGTGATCCATCCATCCTAGTCTCAAAGCCTGACTACTCTGCCTCTACTATCTAATGAGTAGCTAGCCCATCCACCCCTAGAATGACATCAACCAGTCACTCTAGAACCACAAGGTCAGCTGGAAGGCACCTACGCAAAACTCGCACTCTGGCAGATTAATTCTGCCACTGATGGATCACACTTGAGTCTATTGACCCAACGAGGACATTCTAATCCCAGAAGTTATCAAACCCATACTCCCGACGGCCCGACGGCTCTCACGGCCCTAAGGAAAGCGAAACATCAAAGTCGCTATGAACAAACACATCAAAACATATGGAAGTGAAAAGTACCTGTCACCGCCATGTCGATGTGTCAGTCTCCTGCTGCGTCAAAGCGAAGATCCGTGCTGGCACTGATGGATCTTCCCCTGGGGAACCTGTGGAAGAAGGAGTGATCCCGCTCCTTCTGCCTCTGCCCTGCGCCCTGGCTAGAGCTTCTGGCTGAACCACTCTGTCTGAGACTGTTTGCTGGGACTGTGTTAGCAAAGTAGCGGTGGAACACTCACGTGCTATGTGCCCCTCTTGTCCGCACCTGAAACATGTTGTTGTCCCTACGAAACAGACTCCTTTGTGCGACCTACCGCACCTCGGACATTTTGAGGTAGTCAAACCAGAACTCGAACCCTCTCCTAGTCCCAGACCAGACTTTATCTGCTTCCAGAACTTATTCTTCTTTGATCGTCTGAGGCCTCTACCTCCTTTCTTATTCTTTGTATTAGCCTCATGCAGAGGGGAGAGCTTCACATCACTTGTCCCTGCACGTTTGGCACTAGCTTCTCTCTTCTGTGCCATATCTACTATATCATGGGAACTCGCCCTTGACCTATTGAGAACCCCTCCTACAAACTCATGAGCAAACTGCTCCCAGGCTAAGCTTTCTAACCTCGGGTTCACATACTGGTTGAACCATTCCCTTGCCTTTTCACATTTCAATGTGACCCCTGCCATCTGAATGGCTCTACTCTCACTGGCTCCCAACTCATCAGTTATCATCTTAACCAGTCTAAGATACTCAACAGGGTCATCACCAGTCTCAAACTGGGGAACATCTAAGCTCACATAATCTGTCAGCTGCACCATACTTTCTCCAGGTGAACTAAGCTTAGGTGTTTGGATACCTGGGGCTACTGGTTCTACTGGTGGTGGAGGAGGTGCAACTTGCCCTGGGTTAGGGTTTACTGACCTTGGGTACCTTGGGTAACAAAAGAAGGGTGGAAACATGGTATACTGTGGATATGATGGCGGATATGGCGGATAAACTGGTGGATATGGCGGATAAAAGGGAGGATAGGGCATAAAGGTAGAATATGGGTGATACCTAGGAAACTCTGCTGTATCTTTCATCGGGTACTCTACCCCCCACTGGTAGGGTGGATACTGAGGTGGAACAAACCTCGAGGCCTGTGTGCCTTCTTGGGACTCACCCATATCTCCTCCTAATCCGCTCATACCAAAGCCGCCCTCTCTACTCTGGTCATCCTCCTCTCTTTCTCTCACAAACCCCGACATACCACTCTGGACAACTCCCCTTCTACTTTCCTCAACAGACCTTCTAGGGTCCGTTGATGTACCTTCTCTACTATCAGATGTTGCCCTGTGCAGAATAGGGAGATGGACATCCATGTCCTCATTCTCCGGCGGAGCTTCAGTCACTCTACCAGATCGACGAGTTCCTCTCATCCTGCCTCTGTAAAGCACAACAGCACACAAATATATCATCACATGATCCATGTGAGAACACATGAATCTTCAGCACATATCAAACATATTCATAGCACATGTAGCTCATCATGGCATTTCACATCATCATGCAAGACAGGACTCCACATCCTATCCTAGTGGACATGAGTTTAACTTATTGTGCTTTCCCTCCTATACAAGACTACACCTCTTTCCGATGTGGGAAGCTAATCCTTGAGCATCTTTGCTCAACACACCGTACTCGAAAGATCTACAACTCTGACATCTTAACCTCTTTCCGATGTGAGATATCTCTGATCCCTGAGTATACTGACTCAGCACATCGTACTCTAGAGGCCCTATGCTCTGATACCAATCTGTAACGACCCGGAAACCGGTACCCCTCAGTAACGGTCCGAACCATCACTGGCACTAGGATCCAGATCGGCTTAAGGCCGCCGGGACCCGTAGTCAGCCAACTATACTCTCGGTGTACCTGATAAATCCCAGTCATAAGACAAAACAATACTCACAATCCTGTAATACTCTGTAGGCTTAACTGCTGCTCCTCAGATATGTCAATCTGAAATGGCCCTCAGGGCCTGTACCAGGGACTACTATCTGCTGTGGTCCAGGGATTAACACAATCTGTAACACATCCCACTGGTATCTCATCGAAGCCATACATTAAGCCTAACTCACACATTTCTCATCAAGAAACGTAAAACAGGATTGTGTACAAGGGATGAATCATACATCACACTATAGCAGTGACACTAGGGAAAGCATAAGTCTATCCAGTATATGACAGTACATATGTCTCTATTACAGTACAACTAATCTTTCAATTACAGCATGTCCACTATCTTATTACAACATACATTCACGCATAACTGTCCTCTGTACTCTTGCTGACGTTAACCTCCCATAGCTATCTCAGAACCTGCAAAACTGGGGTCAAGGGAGTGGGATGAGCTCTAGAGCCCAGTGAGGAGGAACAATAAAAACAGTTCATTCATTACATGCTTTCATGAAATGCATCACATCACAAACATATCATCTCAAGGACGAACGTGTCACCATAGCCCTCTACATACATAATAGTATGTCCAACTGTGCCAGGGGCGATTAGGCCTCACCTGGACTTCTCTGAAGTAACTCATATCATAACATGTCCAACTGTGCCAGGGGCGATTAGGCCTCACCTGGACTGCTCTGAGCTCTGATCTGACAGCCCAGCTGTCCTGACAGCCCAGCTGTCTCACTCATAGTACCAGGAGCGACCTGGACTACCCAGGGGCGACCTGGTATGGCTATCTCATGCCATAACTCTGTATCTGTCCTCTATCAAGGGCTAAGGATCATCCAACATGCATCCACACAAATATCAGCTTATGCAATGCAGCATCTTCGTGGAATCTAATGCAATACAACCTAATACATAACATGGCATTTTATGATGCATGGATCATGCTCGAGTCGTGTCATTTCTGAATGTCAAATAGTACAGTTAGTTCCACTCACCTGTAGCCTCTGCTTGGCTACCTCTGGGCTACCTTTACCTCTGAGACAGCTACGACTGCTAAACTCTTCGGTTCCTCGGGTCCAATCCTACAATGGAGGACGCAAATGAGGCACCAAAACATACTCGCTATAACTGATAAACACTGCCCCAAAACCCCTCTAGAACACTTCAAAACATGTATGCAAAACAAGCAAAGGAAGGCTGGACAGAACACTTTCGGCGGCAGGTTCGGCGGCCGAATGTCCTCTCCAGAGCCGAAACTCAAGTACCTTCGGCGGCCGAATCTCCACTTTCGGCTGCCGAACCCTTTCGGGGGCAAGGTTCGGGGACTACAACTCACTCCAGAGACGAAAGTCTCTACCCTTCGGCGGAACCTTCGGCGGCCGAATCCCCTAAACAGAGCCGAACCTCAAAAACACTCGGGGCAAGCTGATGCAAGGGGTTCGGCGGCCGAATCCTTCTTCGACTGCCGAACCTGAGTTCTTCACGAACTCAGCTTCTTCCGCAACCTATCTCCTCCATCTTTTCCTCCTCGCTAACCATGCATAACGCCAAACCTCAACTTACATATACCCAAGTATATGCTCCAAGGGGTCCAAACCTACCTATCAACCCCAACCATCAACACACATAACACATAATCATGCATAAACCATTAAAACAGCACAACTAACCCTATAACCATAACTCTACCCTTAGCCTCTTAAAAAGCTATTAGAAATCATTAAAACAAGTATACAGACTTCCCTTACCTCCTGAAATCAGAAGCTGGACACCCTGAACACCAAACTATGCACCAACACCTCTTTTCCTTTACCAAAACACCAAAACTCTCTTCTTTTGGTTCACAACGTTCTACACACTTTACCACCCTCAAACCTGTGCATGAGTGATGAAAAACTTATAGATGAGTCATGGGAGACGTGGCATAACCTCTGGGACGATTTGGAGGTAACATCTGTCCCAAATCAATGACTAAGGAGTGCCCACACATTGGCTGGCCAACTCAGCTTCGGCTGCCGAAACTGCATGCAAAACCATGCAACGTTCGGGGGCCGAACATAACCTTCGGGGGCCAAACATTGGGCACTTTCGGCGGCCGAACTTACCTTCGGCAGCCGAACCTATCCTTTGTCCCCAATGCCTGTTCTCTTCACAACTCCCTCATGTTTCAGTAGAAACCTTTAAAATACTTACAATGAATGGAGAAAACCTTCTCTTACCCGTCTAGAAACCTCTGACATCCACGAATTCCACCGGACGGTAGAAATTCCGATGTCTGAATCTGCCGGGTATTACAGGCGTCATCTGGTACACATAATCTCGTACCATGACGAAGAATCCCCTCACTGTCAAATTTGAACGCTGCACTGTTGCCAGACTGAACAGTCCTGGCAAGTTGCACTAACTCAGGATCTTCGTGCTGTTTCAGAGCCACTTGCTCTAGAAACACTGGTGTAACTCTCATCTGTGCAATCAAAGCACCTGTACCAGATAACTGCAACTGAAGCCCTTCATCCATGAGTCTGTAAAAGTCCTTCACCACCGGTCTTCTCTCTACTGCAATGTGGGATAAACTGCTAAGTGATTTCTGGCTTAAGGCATCAGCTACAACATTAGCCTTACCCGGATGATACTGGATCTTACAATCATAATCACTGAGCAATTCTACACACCGTCTCTGCCTCAAGTTTAACTCTCTTTGACTCAAGATGTGCTGCAGGCTTTTATGATCCGTATAGATCTCACACTTTACCCCATAGAGGTAATGCCTCCACATCTTAAGTGCAAAGATAACAGCTGCCATCTTCAGATCGTGTGTCGGATAGTTCAGCTCGTGCTTCTTAAGCTGTCTAGAAGCATACGCTATCACTTTGTCATTCTGCATTAACACACAACCTAATCCCACTCGGGATGCATCACAGAACACTGTGAAGTCTTCATCAGTAATCGGCAGAGCTAACACCGGTGCTGAAGTCAACCGTCTCTTCAACTCTTCAAAACTCACATCACAATCCTCTGACCATACAAATTTCTGATTCTTTCTAGTCAGTCTGGTCATAGGAGCAGCTATCTTCGAAAAGTCCTGAACGAACCTCCGATAGTAGCCTGCCAAACCCAGAAAACTCTTGATCTCTGTCACTGTCGTGGGTGTAGGCCAATTGGCTACTGCCTCTACCTTCTTGGGATCTACTGCTATTCCTTTCTCTGAGACTACATGTCCCAAAAAGGCAATGCTCTTTAGCCAGAACTCGCACTTGGAGAACTTGGCATACAAGCCATGCTCTCTCAACGTTTGCAAAACTATCCTCAGATGCTGGGCATGCTCTTCTGCATTCCTGGAGTACACCAAGATATCATCTATAAAGACGATCACAAAACGATCCAAGTACTCCCTGAAAACCCTGTTCATGAGATCCATGAATGCTGCAGGGGCATTAGTCAACCCGAACGGCATCACTAGGAACTCATAATGCCCATATCTGGTTCGAAAAGCAGTCTTGGAGACATCTCCTTCCCTGATCTTCAACTGGTGGTATCCGGATCTCAGATCTATCTTAGAAAAACAACCTGCTCCTGCCAGTTGGTCGAATAGATCATCGATCCTGGGTAAAGGATACTTGTTCTTGATAGTGACTTTGTTCAACTGTCTGTAGTCGACACAAAGTCTAAGAGGTCCATCCTTCTTTCTGACAAATAATACTGGAGCACCCCAGGGTGAGGTACTCGGGCGGATGAAACCCTTAGCTACCAAATCCTGTAACTGCTCTTTCAACTCTCTCAACTCTGCTGGTGCCATCCTGTAGGGAGGGATAGAGATCGGTCTGGCACTGGGCATCAACTCTATCTCGAACTCTATTTCCCTATCAGGTGGTAGTCCTGGAAGCTCTTCAGGAAACACATCTGGGAATTCTCGAACAACTGGTACTGCGGATGGTTCCCTAACCTGACTGTCTAGCTCTCTCACATAAGCTAGGAACCCCTGACAACCTTTCCGCAACATCCTACGAGCCTGGAGGGCTGATATTAAACCCCTAGGTGTCCCTCTCCTGTCTCCTCTGAAGACACACTCTGACCCATCCTGGTCTCTGAGACTCACTACCTTGTCCCTGCAGTGCAAGTAGCACTATAGGTAGATAACCAATCCATCCCTAGAATGACATCAAAATCTGTCAACTCTAGAACCACAAGGTCAGCTGGAAGGCATCTATCCTCTATAAACACTAGACTGCACTGACAGACTGACTCTGCCAATGATGGGTCACATCTAGGTCCACTGACCCAGAGAGGACACTCTAACTCAGATACAATCAACCCCAATCTCTCTACGGCTCTATAAGAAATGAAAGAGTGAGAAGCATCGGGGTCCATCAAAGCATACACCTCTGAACACCCAATGATGAGATTACCTGACACCACTGTGTTCGAAGTGTCTGCCTCCTGTTGAGTCATGGTGAAAATCCGTGCTGGGGCTGACGGACCTGCACCTCGGGAACCCATCCCTGATGAAGAGGCTGCCCCTCTTCCTCTACCTCTGCCACTGCTTGGTGGACAGACTGAAGCTGCTGACTGAACGACACTGCCTGAGGTCATCTGCTGGGATGGTGTAACCAAAGTCGCCTGAGGACATTCCCGTGCATAATGTCCCTCCTGCCCACATCTATAGCAGGCTGTAGATCCTAGCAAACAAGCTCCGCTATGTGGTCTCCCACACCTATTGCAAACTGGAATATCTGTGCCAGAACTGGAGCCGCTCCTCATTCCCATACCCGTTTTAAGCCGGTTCCAGAACTTGCCTCTCTTTCCTCTGAGTTTGTCCCATCTCTTCTTACTCGCACTTGCTGTACTCTGTGAGGAGGAACCTGGTTTAGTACCAGAAGACTGTGCCTTTGGTTGATTGACTACTCCTTGACTTATGGCACTGGCCTCCATCTTTCTAGCAGCATCCACAATGGAGTGGAAACTCTCCTTCTCCGCGTGGAGAATCAAAGAGAAATACCGGGGATGAAGCCTTGTGGCATATCTCTTTGCCTTCTTCTGATCTGTATCATACGCCTGACCCACGTATGGTAACAATTCTAGGAACTTATCTTTATATTCATCTACACTCATCTCCTCCGTCTGTCTCAACTGCTCAAACTCCACAACCTTTAGCTCCCTGGAACTGTCAGGGAAAGCTCACCCAGCAAATTCGTTGGCGAACTCTTCCCATGTCATACTGTCAATTCTGGGGTCCACATAGTTCTTGAACCATTCTCTGGCTTTCTTACATTTTAAAGTGAACCCTGCCATCTCAATGGCCCTGCTATCATCTGCTCCCAACTCGCTTGTTATCATTCTGACTGCACTGAGATACTCAAAGGGATCATCTCCCGTATTGAATTTAGGAGCATCCAACTTTAAGTACTCAATCATCTTCACCTTAGTTCCCCCTGAAGAACTGGGTTGTACTTCAACAACAAGGGCTACTGGTTCAGGTGGTGGTGGAGGTACTGTTTCTCTGGATTCAGGCGATGCTGAACTTGGCTGAAAAGGTGGGGGTGGATACATATGATATGGTGGATAGAAGGAAGGATAGGGCATATATGGCATGTAGGGTGGATATGGGGCAAAGCTGGAGTAATCCGACGTGCCTCCCATCGGATACTCTGGGCCCTGAGGAAAGGGTGGATAGCCAAACCCTGAGGCATGTGCGCCTCCCTGGGACTCCCCCATACCTTCTTCTGACCTTTCTATACCCATACTGACCTCTCTCCTCTGATCCTCCTCCATAGACACTCTCTCTTCGTCTGATCTTCCCCCTCTGCCTATTCCTCTTCTGCTCTCGTCAGAAGACCTTCTAGGGTCTCTTGACGTTCCCTCCCTGCTTGACCTGTGAGATCTTGCCCTTGGCAAGGCAGGTGGACGAGCAGCTGTACCCTCACTTACAGGTGGGACTCCAGTCAATCTCGCGGATCGACGAGTTCCTCGCATCTTAACTCTCTCTGGAAACAACACATAACAAAGCACATAAGCAACACATATCAGCATACATCACATATAAACTAATGCACATGTATGAATCATGGCATTGCACATCAGCATATAGCGACAGGACTGACATCCTATCCTAGTGGACATGTTTCCCTATGGTGCCTGACCTACTAAAACCTCTATAGGCCCAACTCTGTCTATATAGGTCCGACCATGTGAACCTAATGCTCTAATACCAATCTGTAACAGCCCGGAAACCGAACTGCCACCGGCACTAGGATCCAGATCGACTTAAGGTCGTCGGGACCCGTAGTAAGCCTGCTCTCCTGACTGTGAACCTGTGACATCCCATACATGATCATATATTTTCTGTAAAACAACATAAAACTTTTCTTCATTCCAAGGCTTAACCTGTGCATGCACTATCTCTGTTCTCTACCAATCCCTACTAGAGCTCCTCATTGCTCTAGGCGGATAAAACTCATAATGTTAAGCATGGTTTTCTCATAAACATACAACAATATATAAACATAAACTGATCATGTGAAAACACAAAAAGGGATTACAACTCTTATAATCAAGCACCATTCTATACACTGTACACATACATTATCTTTTTACATTTACATGTCCACACTGACTAACTATTACAAACTAGATACTCTTCCTGTACCCTGCTGACTTCCCTCTGAATTCTGAACCTGCACAACTGGAGTTAGGGGAGAGGGATGAGCTACTATAGCCTAGTGAGTAGAACAGTAATAAAGAACAGGTGATAAAACATGCTTTCATGCAATGTATCACATCACAAGTAATCACATCTCAGCATGGACGGATCAACACTCCCTCTATACCATATGCCTGGTCCCCGTAGGGCTGTTCCAGGTCTTTATGCCTGGTCCCCGTAGGGCTGTTCCAGGTCTTTCTTCTGAGGGCTATTGAATCCTTACTATGTCCATACAGTCATAGAATCAAGGATAAATGCAATGCATCATATTCGTGTACACTAATGCACTCACCCTATAGCATATTCATGATGCATGAAGCATGATAAAATACTCGTTTCTCATATGAAAATACTAAGTTCAGTTCCACTCACCTCGGGTTGACTCTGAACTGACTCTGCAGGTTCTGAAACTGGACTCACTGCTGACCTCCCTGATTCCTCTGGTCCGTACCTACACAGGTGGACTCAAATGAGAGACCAAACTCACTCAAGAACATTTCTAAGAAACTCCCCAAAACCCTTCTAAACCATCCTAGAACATTCACAGAAAACATGCAAAAGAAGGCTGGACAGAGCACTTTCGGCGGCAGGTTCGACGGCCGAAACCCCTCTCCAGAGACGAAACTCATGCATGTTCGGCAGCCGAAGGTCTCGTCCAGAGACGAAACTCACATACTTTCGGCGGCCGAACTCCCTCTTTCGGCGGCCGAAAGTCCCTTTCTAAACCGAAAGCTTAGCTTTCGGGGGCAAGCTTTGGCAGCCGAAACTGCCTCCAAGCAATGTTCGGCGGCCGAACCTTCTTTCGGCGGCCGAACCTGGTTTTGTCCAGG